>NW_011921972.1:0-2168 GCF_000151845.1 Pteropus vampyrus
GGTCCCCCCAGGGCACCACACGCCTTCGCGTGCAGAGCAGAGCTGCCGCAGCTACTAGCCCAGCGCGCCCTCCACACGTGTGGAGCTGGATCCTCAGTGTCTCCGACTGGTGCCCACGCAGCTGGCCTCAGGACCCATGCTTGCCCTCGATCTAGGGGTGGGGGATGCCTGGGAGGCACTGGGACCCCCACCAACTGAAGTGTCTGGGGCCAGGAAGGCATGGAGAGCCTAGGTGGGTTCCCTCGAGTGGTCACGGGCAGGCCGTGCTCTCGGGGCTGCAGAGTGGAGCCCAGCGCTGCAGGGGGCCAGCGCCTCGCCCCCCCGGCCCTCAGCTGTGCGGTGCCCGGAGCCTCGGTGCACCAGTGCCAAAGGCTCGTCAGGTCCATAGGCCACGTCCAGGGGGTCGGGGACACCCAGTACGGCAGCTTCGCGGGAGCTGGACTGGTGCACGGTGCCCAGGGCCTGACCCCGGGAGAAGCCTTGTCTCTTCGAGTCCTGCCCTCGAGGTCCAGCAACGGCCTCTGTGGCCTCCTCCCCACACGGGCCCGTGGGTCTGCGCAGGGACCACGTGCGGCTGGACAAAGCCCCTGGTCCTGAAGCCTCACTGTGGCCACCTCACAAAACGTGGTCGGCCCTGGCCTGGGTGAAGGGAGTGTCCTCCGGTCCCTCCGCAGTACAGACCCGCGGTAAGCCTCGCTTCCTCGGCACGGTGCCCAGGCCACCGTGAGCCCCGGTCCAGCCCGGTCCGTCAGTGTCCAGCACTGCAGGGGGTGAGCGTGGCAGATGGCTGCGGGAAGCACGTGGGGCCACAAGTCTCTGGTCGGCTCCTCAGGCCGATGCGTCTGGCGAAACCTCGAGGGCCTGAGCCGGCAGATGTCTGTGCCTGGTTCCACCCTGACCTGTCCGCCCAGGTTGCTGGCAAGTCATGCGGTCTGCCTGGCTGCTGGTCCCAGCTGTGGCCCCCACACTGGCCCCTCAGTCATGGTGGGCGTGGTGTGCACTCGTCGGCACAGAGGCCCTACGTCAGATGTCACTGTGCGCAGAAAACAGTGGCACCCACCATGGCTGAGGACGAGGCGGTGACCCTGAGTGGACGCGGGACCATCGAGAGTTGGGACCATAAACCCCTATCTGTTGACGGTCAGGCTGCGGATGCGTGTGTGTGGCCTGTGAGGACAGGTGGCCGGTATGAACTACCTGTCACGGGAGGTCCCCTGCCCCGTGCTGACGGGGACCTCCCCGAACAGCTGTGCCTCTTCCAAGCAAAGCGCAATATCTCAGGCAACAGCCGGTTCTTTCTTACGGGGTGGGGGGGCGTTTCTGTCTCAAAGGTGGAGAGAGGCCCCTACCGGCACGTAGAGTGACCGTGCATGGCAGAGAGACCCCGCGATTGCAGGATGACGAGAGTCCCCTACCGGGTAAGAAACAGCGGCTCCTTCCGGTGGCGGCTCCCACGCATTCGGCGGGTGCCCCAGTGAGCTCTCGTAAGGAACGTGGCCCCGACACGGGTGGCACAGTGTGCAATGGCCAAAACATCTGAACAGACAACTCATCAGAGATGACATGCAGATGGCAAATGAGCATATGAAGAAACAATGCTCCACATCACACATCATTAGGGCTTGCAACTCAAAGCAACGCAGCACTACCACACATCCATTAGGATGGTGAAAATCCCAAAAGGAAGAGCCGAACCTCACAGTTCCAGACACTGGGAGAATGTGCAGGAACAGGCACTGCCTCCCCTTCCAGGGGTGGGGTTCAAAATGGCATGGCCACGAGGAAGATGGTTTGGCAGTTTCTTGAAACCTAAACACTATGTAATCTCCCCTTATGATCCAGAAATTGCACTCCTAGATGTTTGTTCGAATAAGTTGAGAACTTACGTCTACTGAAGAATCTGCACGTGGATGTTTATAGAACTTGTATTCATATTTGCCCAAACTTGGAAGCAACCAAGATGTCCTTCAGCAGGCCAATGGACAAGTAGCCATGGTCCATCCCACAATGGAATTAAGCAATAAAGAGAAACGAGAGTCCTCTTCCCGATAAATTGATCCTTTTGTCGTTCTATAATGTCCTTTTTTCTTCGTCTCTGTGACTCTTCGTGACTTAAAGTCAATTTGTGTAAGTTTACCGACCCCGCCCCCTTTTATTTATCATTTTAA
>NW_011921973.1:0-2168 GCF_000151845.1 Pteropus vampyrus
GAATAAAATTAGACTGTCTCTATAACCCCAAACCAAATTTACCTCCATAAGGGGTAAGGATCGGGAATATAAGACCTGAGACAATAAAATGCATAGAGAAACATAGGAACTAAACTCAAGACCCTTGGATTTAATGAGGGATTTTCTGAATATGACCCTCAAGGTGAAGGGACGTAAAAGAAAAAAACCAAGGAATGGGACTACATCAAACTAAAAAGCTTCTGCTCAGCAAAAAAGACCATCAACAAGGTAAAGAGACAAGCTTCCAAATGGGAAAATATATTTGCAATCTATGCCTCCGATAAGGGCCTAATATCCAAAATATACAAAGAACAAATACAAACAACAACAACAACAAACAAAGAATCCAATCAAAACATGGGCAGAGGACCTGAACAGACACTTTTTCCTACAGGACATACAAATGGTCAACAAATATATGAAAAGATGCTCAACATCGCTAGCTATTAGGAACATTTAAATCAAAGCCACAATGAGATATCACCTCACACCTGTTAGAATAGCTATAATCAACAGGATAAGTAATAAACAAATGGTGAAGAGCATGCAGAGAAAAAGGAACCCTCATACACTGCTGCTAGGACCGCAAACTGGTACAGCCACTATGGAAAACAGTATGGAGGTTTCTCAAAAAACTAAGAATTGATCTACCATATGATCCAGCAATCCCCCTACAGGATATTTGCACCAAATACTTGAAAACCCATATGCATAGATATTTGTACACCGATGTTCATAGCAGCATTATTCACAGTAGGCAGGATATGGTAGCAGCCGAAATGTCCCACTGTAGATGATTGGCTAAAGAAGCTGTGGTACATATATACAGTGGAATATTACTCAGCCATAAGAAGAGACAAAATATTGCCATTTGTGAAAATATAGATGGATCTCGAGATAGCCATGCTAAGCGAAAAAAGCCAGGTAGAGAAAGTTGAAAATGAAGTATCACTTATATTGGGGTGGATATAAACCAAAAAGCAACAAATGAACAGGACAAACAAACAGAGACTCATGGACATGGACTATAGACTAGTGGTTACCAGAGTGTAGAGGGGAGGAGGGATGGGGAAGTTAGGGTAAAGGGGGTCCAATATGTGGTGACAGAAAGTAATCTAACTATAGAAGGTGAACACACAGTGTTCACTATATATATATATATATATGCCTTATTGTTAAAGTGTACAGCTGAAACTTATTGGATTTTGTTAACCAATGTAATGATAAAAAAATTAAAAATAATAAGAACAAAGAAATTCTAGCTCACATTGAACCTTTAAACATGACCCAGAGTCATATAACATTACACTGAAATGTCCAGATTTCTCTCTGTGGCCTTCGTTCAGCCTTCAGCGTAAGATGGAGGAGGCTGAGGCTGGAGGTAACACCTGGCTAAGTAGCTGGGACTTGGATGACACTGCCATGACCTCTCAGGTACCTGGCCCTTGGTGATCAGCAGGCACCAGGAGAATGTATCATGGTAGGTGATATTCATGTGAACTGGATGCGAACACACATTGGTAAAAAGAGCAGGTATACACCTTCTGACAAATCTGGAAAGCTTTGTACTGAATACAACCTAAAGGTACATTAAAGCCTAAAAATTGTAATACATATGTGCCTGGGAAATATTGCTGCACACAGAATTGAATTTTTAAAATGTACATTGTTTTCAATTCGAATTTTCATTTAATTGTCTTGAGTATCCAGCATAGTTGTTAGACATTGATATAACTTATGCTGTCCAACAGAGAAGTAGTGATGGGACTATGATGATACCCATACAAAGGGGAAAAGACTAAGGACTAAGTGCAGAGTCATGCCACTGCAAAGGGAACATGAAGAGGACCCGCAAAGACAGATTCAAGAAAGGTAGGTGCACTGGAAAACTGCTTTGAGCACTCACTGGATGATGGGGTGCTCCAAAGAATTCCAGAAGGCGAGTCTGTTTTGAGACTACTGGAGACTGTGTCGATCATGAAAACCGATATGTTGCTCTGGAAGTACCGGGCGTGCCTCAGCACTCGATGGTCCTGATGTGTGACCTGTGTTGTAGACAGGAAGCCACTGTCAGGACACAACATGGAGACACGGAATCATTTCCTATAGGCAGAGGTGTCAGAATCGAGTGCATTCTACCCGCCTGA
>NW_011921974.1:0-2167 GCF_000151845.1 Pteropus vampyrus
TCATCGAGTTCGCCACCGTCACTACTTCACGAAGAGGGGCTGGGCCTGGGATTGTGCAAGAAGGCCTCGGAGGCCGCCAAGATCAAGGTACGGCCTCGCCCCCTCCTCACGCGCTCGGCCGGGCACGCCCGCCACCGGCCACCACGGCCACCGGCCACCACGGCCACCGCGGTCCACCCGCCCCCCCGCCGCCCCGGCACGCAAGGCGCTTACGCGTCTCGCTCACGACCGGCCGGGCCCCTCGTTGCTCTGAACCCCAAGCCTCGCCGAAGCCGGAGGCTGGGTGGTGGCCACGGTCCCCCCGCCTGTCCCGGGCCTGCCCGTCGTCAAGCCTGCCGTCCACTCCCCTGCCCGCGCCTGCCACGTCGCTGTGCACTGTGCCTGCTCGAGGTGGCTACAGGTCACACGGGGAGTGCAGGGCGCACGGCCCCGCCGAGCAGCCACGTGGCCCCGGGGACGATGGCGGGAAAAGCGCGGCTCTCGGCACAGCGATTGACCGTCGAGCGTCTAGGTGGCCGGGGCCGAAATCGAAGGGGACCGAAGGGGAGGGCTGCACAGCCCAGCGAGCCGAGCGCGTCCAGGGGGGAGATGGGACCATGACACGTAGGGCGGCACGGGACAAGCGGCCAGCCACGCCACCCCGCAGACAGAGAGCAGACGGACTGACCGACAGGCGGACGCGAAGGCAGAGCGCAGCCTGCAGGGAGCCCCAGCCAGGGGCTCCGTCTGGACGGCCCAACACGGCCGTCCCCTTCCCTGTGGGCAGTCGGAGGTCCTGAGCTGACCCGGCCCGTCTCGTCCGTCCACCCTGAGCGCCCCGATTCTCCCCCACACCCTCGCAGCCAGGAAGACTCCCCTCCACATCCCGCTGCCCAGCTGGAGGAAGGTTTAGCAGCCCCGTCCTGGGGCCTCTCGGGGACAAGGGAGGGGGGACGTGACGCGTAGACACCTCGACAGCAGGTGCGTTCAGGGGCGGGAACGAGCGGCCACCCTTGACCGAAGCGTGTGGACTTGATCGTGAGGACGAGGGGGCGGGGGGTGTCTGGGGGAGGGCAGGAAAGGGGCGTGGACAGAGGGGCCACCCCCCCAGCACCGGCCCATGTTGCCGGGAGCTGAGTCTCGTGTGGCCGTGTGACGTGGCCTGGGGACCGCCATGTGTGAGCGAGGGGAGCGGACGGAGCCCACCGCAGAAGCCGAGGCCGTCAGCCTCTGTCTGTGAGTCCAAGAGGAGGGTGGGCTGGGGATCGGGGGGCCTAAAGCGTCGTCATGTGGTCCCCCCACCGCTGCCGGCCTCCGCATCCACACTCGGCCCCCGTGGGTGCTACGTGCCATCGGTGTGGACGGCGGCCGGGGGACGTGGGCTGTCAGATCCCACAGCAGCAGTGGCCTTAGAGAACAAGCCGCTCACCTCCACACACCTACAGACTGCATGGCTGCGGGCGCCCAGAGGGGGTGGTGCGGGGCCCGGCCCCGGGGCAGAAAGGCCGCAGGCAGGAGAGGCGTCGGGCACACGGCGCAGCTGTCCGCCCACCCGCGTCAGCCCCTCTTGCTTAGAAGAGACAGCCCTGGGGAGGTGGCCTTGTTGTCACATGCTGGGGCCGCCAGAGCCAGACAGCCGGCCAGAGTCGGGGGGAGGGTAGCTGTGCGGTGGCCGCGCGTGTCCTTCCGTGGTGGACGCGCATGTCCGTCCGTGTCTTGCATGTTCTCAGGGGCGCTGCAGTGAACACGGGGTGCACGGACCTCTTCCAGACAGCGATACGTTTCCTTTAATTTACTCTCCTGCGTTTTCCAGATTTTATTGAATGAGACCGAATTCCTTTAGTTATGAAACAGAATTTTCCCAACATTTTACTATGTAGATTTTCAAATAGACAGCAACGTTTAAAGAATTTTCTAGTGAAAACCTGCCGTTAACAGTTTAGTATGTCTGCAGCACCATCTGTCAGCTACCTATCATCCATCCGTCCACCTGTCTGTCAACCATTACCTGTCTACCATCATCATCCATCTATCATCTATCTATCTGTTATCCATCATCCATCCATCTACCGATCACGCATCCGTCCGTGCACCATGCAGCCTCGCCCGGCCCATCAACCCGTCTCATGCACCTGCGATGCCTTTCAGCGTAAGCGGGGGAGAGAGCCCTTCCCGCTAAACACCGTGA
>NW_011921975.1:0-2167 GCF_000151845.1 Pteropus vampyrus
TCAAGCCCCTAGAGGTACAAACGGCGTCTCATTCCTCTCTGTATCCTCGTGCAGAGCTCCAGGCCACCCACAGACAGCGGACCCAGGGAGGCTTTGGCCCCTCCGTCCCTGGAGGCCGTCACCCGCTGGAAAGAGGTCAGTTGGGGGACACTGCAGACAGCTGTGGGTCTGATTTCGGCCTCCGTGCCTTATGAGCTTTGCGATCACCCCTTTGAGCCTTTCATTTCTTCATTTTGAATGCGTACACGGGGACCATTACGACCATCCCAGGCAGAAAGGGGAGGGAGAGGGAGGTGCCTGCTTCCGTCCTGAAGTCTGAATTCCCATGCGGAAAGCAGGAAGGAGCAGAGGCCTTAGGAAGGAGCCCCGGGGCCTATGGGATGAAAAGAGATCATGCTGAATTGTGGCTCTTGAACGCCCGGGGTCCACACTCCGGGGAGGTGGAGGTGACAGGAGCGGCCTGTCTTCTCCGGTAGACCAGGGGTCCACACAGGTTTCCTTCGAAAATCCACCATATACATATGTATGCATATAGATGAACATATATATGCATATATATGTATATGGTAGATCTGGCAAAAAGCTCTCTAGTGAGGTCCATTTTGAGCCGGAACTGCAGACTTCCGAGATACGGCTCACTTGCGGCAAATTCACGGCCCTCCCGGCGCCTCGGGGCGTTGAGGGCCATGCTCGGTCGTCTGCGGCTACTGGGGTACAGAAGTTGCAGAAGCACTCACTGACACTTTGAGCCCCTAGAGGTACAAACGGCGTCTCATTCCTCCCTGTATCCTCAGGGTGCAGAGCTCAAGGCCACCCACAGACAGCGTACCCAGGGATGCTTTGGCGCCTCCGTCCCTGACTGCTGTCACCCGCTGGAAAGAGGTCAGTTGGGGGACACTGCAGACAGCTGTGGGTCTGATTTCGGCCTCCGTGCCTTATGAGCTTTGCCATCACCCCTTTGAGCCTTTCATTTCTTCATTTTGAATGCGTACACGGGGACCATTACGACCATCCCAGGCAGAAAGGGGAGGGAGAGGGAGGTGCCTGCTTCCGTCCTGAAGTCTGAATTCCCATGCGGAAAGCAGGAAGGAGCAGAGGCCTTAGGAAGGAGCCCCGGGGCCTATGGGATGAAAAGAGATCATGCTGAATTGTGGCTCTTGAACGCCCGGGATCCACACTCCGGGGAGGTGGAGGTGACAGGAGCGGCCTGTCTTCTCCGGTAGACCAGGGGTCCACACAGGTTTCCTTCGAAAATCCACCATATACATATATATGCATATAGATGAACATATATATGCATATATATGTATATGGTAGATCTGGCAAAAAGCTCTCTAGTGAGGTCCATTTTGAGCCGGAACTGCAGACTTCCGAGATACGGCTCACTTGCGGCAAATTCACGGCCCTCCCGGCGCCTCGGGGCTCTGAGGGCGGTGCTCGGTCTTCTGCGGGTATATACATGTATATATATATGTATATATATATATATATATATATATATATGTACATATATATATATATATATAGAAAGAGTGAGAGAGATACATAGATAGATAGATAGGAGATACATAGATAGATAGATAGGTAGATAGAGAGAGAGAGAGAGAGATATATATACAGATATCTATAGATTCAGATACAGATATAGATATCGCTATATCTAGGGGAGCTCTGGCAAAAAGCACTCTACTGACGTCCATTTTGAGCCGGAACTGTACACTTCCGAGATACGGCTCACTTGCGGCAAATTCACGGCCCTCCCGGCTCCTCGGGGATCTGAGGGCGATGCTCGGTCGTCTGCGGGTACTGGGGTACAGAAGTTGCAGAAGCACTCACTGACACTTTGAGCCCCTAGAGGTACAAGCGGCGTCTCATTCCTCTCTGTATCCTCGTGCAGAGCTCCAGGCCACCCACAGACAGCGGACCCAGGGAGGCTTTGGCCCCTCCGTCCCTGGACGCCGTGACCCGCTGGAAAGACGTCAGTTGGGGGACACTGCAGACAGCTGTGGGTCTGATTTCTGCCTCCGTGCCTTATGATCTATGCCATCACACCTTTGAGCCTTACATATCTTCATATTGATTGCGTACCCTGGGACCGTTTGTACCTATCCCACGCATATAGGGGAGGTAGAGGGAGGTGACTGCTTCTGTGCTGAATTCTGATTTC
>NW_011921976.1:0-2165 GCF_000151845.1 Pteropus vampyrus
TCAGCGCTACTCAGAAGGGCACAGGTTACACGCAGTCTAAGCAAACTGTCCCCTTCTGAATAGGGCACCACACAGTACCGGGCTTCTCTGTGTAGGCCTTGCTCAGCGTCTACTGAAATCAAACATATTGTTTACATTGCTCTCTCAACAGCATCAATCACTATGTAAAATAATAGCATCAAGGATGACTATTTGAACACTCCACCGACCAAATCGTGACCACGATTCTGAGGGAGTCCAACACCGGCTCTGTTGACCAGAGAAAGAATGAGGACAGAAACATGACAAGCTTCAGACTCTCTTCTCCATCACCCGAGTGCGGCTCTCATTTCCATTTCCTGTGCTGTTCACATGGTTAGCATGAATCAGTAAAATCATCTCAAGGTGCCTGAGATTCGGTTGGCTGTAAGGGTTCCTCTATTCTAAGCACTCAGCTCAGGGATGCAAGCACATACTCCCAAAATGGCGCAAAGTCCACCAACGAAGGTGTTCTTGCTGAGTCTTGCTCTACTCAGAAGGGAACCGTTTGCACATAGCCCAAGTGATCGGGACCTTCTCAAGTAGAGCACATCGCAACGCACGGCTTCAAGATAAAGAACCTGCCAAGTCTCCACTGGAATCTCAAATATAGAATTCCTTTCTCTCTCGCCTCCTCACGACGCAGTACAATCTAGTTCCATAAGCTGAGACAATATCAACACAGTTCCGTAACGTAACGAAACTCATTGGATGGGAAACGCTGTTTCCGACCTCAATGATCATGATGATGCAGAGAGAACAACCTTGAGTTGTCTTCCCTCCTATCTCTGGCATCATTATCTTCTCTAACCTGATGCTGTTCCCATGGTCAGGAAATGGTCACTGCTATCTTTTTCCAATGTCAGAGACACAAGAGGCAACAGGAGCCCTCCTGAGTAAAGGCAGGAATGTCAGGCAAGATGCAGGTCATCCTACACAGTCTCAAAGCCTCCATGAATGATGTTGCTCTCGAGCATTGTTCTACCCAAAAAGTCAGCGATTACACATTATCTGAGCCATCGCTTCCTTGTGACGTATGGCACTGCATGGACCTGGCTTCGGGGGAAAGATCCTGCCCCATCCCTATCCCACTCCGAAATGTCACTTTGATCACACTCACGCCACATATTGATTCTTATCAAGTTATATCTGGGGCCCTGGACAATGTCTACCGGCGGCCCTCCAATTTGCAGTCATCGCATGTTGGCATCTCCTCGGGACTGCCATGATCACGTGAAGCATTATGGGACCCAGAGACAGTGAGGTTTCTCTGCTTATCTCATCTATTTCGAGGTGTCTTTTTTTCTAACGTGTACGTATTCCAGAATTTACACACACGCACACACACACACACACACACACACACACACACACACACACAACACACTAATATCTCCATGATCGTACCCCGATGCTTGCCTGCCATGACACTGGCGCGTTCTAGACAGAAAACTCAGGAACACCTGAAACTCTATTTGGACCCAAGGCCTCCAAAATGTAGCATTCCTTGAGCATCGTTCAGCTCAGAAGTACGTGTTCACATGCAATTGGAGGAAATAGGCATTTCTAGATATAGAGTACTGCACACAGCTTGGCTAAAAGGAAAACACGTGGCCAGTCTCCCTTATAATCACAAACAACCTTCTTACTTACCTTTGTTCTATAGGGAAAGACACAAATTACATGTAGTCCATGGGATCAGACCGAACAAATTAGGGCACAAACTGAACAGAGCTTTGAGGAATAAGACCAGTGAGCTTCTATTGAAATCTCAAGTAGGGTTTTCCATCCTCCCGATCCTGCATCTCAACAGTATCCAAAATATCTGAATAACGGAGACCATGGGAACACCCTACACTGCACGGGCAGCCCTCAATTAATGTGAGGACACGTCATCATCTACTCTGTTGACCGGAGGATCGTGATGATGCAAAGAGAACGGGCTTACGCTTGAATTCTGTCTTATCCGAGGGCATCTTAATTTTCTCTAACCTGTCGGTGTTCACACTGATAGTGAAGGAACACTGAAATCATTTCAGGATATCTGAGCTTCACATGGAAGCAGGACCTTCCAAAGTAGAGGTCAGTAATGGAGGGACACGTTCGTGTCCACCCAAAAGAACCAAAGGCCAACATGAACGATGATC
>NW_011921977.1:0-2163 GCF_000151845.1 Pteropus vampyrus
CCAGCCCGGGGCTCTCGCGAGACTGCGGCCCACGAGCCCGGGGCTCTCGCGAGAGCGCGGCCCACCAGCGGAGGCTCTTGCGAGAGCGCGGCCCACCAGCCCGGGGCTCTCGCGAGATCGCAGCCCACCCGCCGGGGGCTCTCGCGAGATTGCGTCCCACCAGCGGAGGGTCTCGCGAGACCGCGGCCCACCAGCCCTGGGCTCTCGCGAGAGTGCGGCCCACCAGCCCGGGGCTCTCGCGAGACTGCGGCCCATGAGCCCGGGGCTCTCGCGAGAGCGCGGCCCACCAGCGGAGGAATTCGCGAGAGCGCGGCCCACCAGCCCGGGGCTCTCGCGAGATCGCGGCCCACCCGCCCAGGGCTCTCGCGAGATCGTGGCCCACCAGCAGAGGGTCTCGCGAGACCGCGGCCCACCAGCCCGGGGCTCTCGCGAGAGTGCGGCCCACCAGCCTGGGGCTCTCGCGAGACCGCGGCCCACGAGCCCGGGGCTCTCGCGAGAGCGCGGCCCATCAGCGGAGGAATTCGCGAGAGCGCGGCCCACCAGCCCGGGGCTCTCGCGAGATCGCGGCCCACCAGCCCGGGGCTCTCGCGAGATCGCGGCCCACCCGCCCGGGGCTCTCGCGAGATCGCAGCCCACCAGCGGAGGATCTCGCGAGACCGCGGCCCACCAGCCCGGGGCTCTCGCGAGAGTGCGGCCCACCAGCCCGGGGCTCTCGCGAGACTGCGGCCCACGAGCCCGGGGCTCTCGCGAGAGCGCGGCCCACCAGCGGAGGCTCTCACGAGAGCGCGGCCCACCAGCCCGGGGCTCTCGCGAGATCGCAGCCCACCCGCCGGGGGCTCTCGCGAGATTGCGGCCCACCAGCGGAGGGTCTCGCGAGACCGCGGCCCACCAGCCCGGGGCTCTCGCGAGAGTGCGGCCCAACAGCCCGGGGCTCTCGCGAGACTGCGGCCCATGAGCCCGGGGCTATAGCGAGAGCGCGGCCCAACAGCGGAGGATCTCGCGAGAGCGCGGCCCACCAGCCCGGGGCTCTCGCGAGATCGCGGCCCACCCGCCTGGGGCTCTCGCGAGATTGCGGCCCACCAGCGGAGGGTCTCGCGAGACCGCGGCCCACCAGCCCGGGGCTCTCGCGAGACCGCGTCCCACCAGCGGAGGGTCTCGCGAGACCGCGGCCCACCAGCCCGGGGCTCTCGCGAGATCGCGGCCCACCCGCCTGGGGCTCTCGCGAGATTGCGGCCCACCAGCGGAGGGTCTCGCGAGACCGCGGCCCACCCGCCCGGGGCTCTCGTGAGAACGCGGCTCACCCGCCCGGGGCTCTGGAGTCAGAGTTTCATAAACTTCTACCATAGGAAGTGCTTGCTTTAAGTTTGCCTGAGTTAATAATAGTCAAAAAATGGACTGAAGTATTCACTTAAACCAGCCCGGACAAACTGTTCCTGAGAACTCCACAGGCTGCAGTGTCACACATACCCTAGGAGCTCACATAGCGCCCTCTGCTGTTTACACGATAGAACAGCTTAGATGGATAAGTCGACTCTGAGATTCATCTCAGCCATGCCCCAGGACGACACCTCTACCACTCACAGGCTTGCGGAAGGGGAGAGGACATAGTGGCCTCGGAGACTCGCCTAATCCCTTACACGGGGACCTCCTCTGCCCATCACGATCTGGCAGCAGCTAACATAGAGCATGCCCCTCTAAGTCTCTTCTCAATCATTTTTCCAGGACCTCGTAGGTCCCTCACATACCAAGTTTATGCCACCAGAAAGACTTTGCCAAGGTCTCTGTTCCCACGTTTTCCAGCCCCCGTAGCCCTTCACATACGGTGCTTGTGCGAGACTGGACAAATCGCCTCCAATTCTCTACTGCGCTGTATTCTGGGAACCCCCTTTGCACTTCCCCTCACTTCCTAGAGCAGGGATAGAGAAATCACGTCCAAGTAAGTCTCTACTGCCTCCTACCAAAGTGAGAAGAAAAGTGTAGGGAGCTAAAGCTCCCAAAATTCAAAAGAGTGCATGGATTATCTCGGGAGGCCTGCTAGCATAAAAAAGGGAAAAGGCTGGTTCTGTGGAATTCCAGGAAGAAGATTAAGCATAAAAAAAAGGAGTGTCAAAAGAAGTGTTGATTGTACCTTGATCTTCTGGATGTTACTTTAATTATGTTATC
>NW_011921978.1:0-2161 GCF_000151845.1 Pteropus vampyrus
ATGTGTATTTACATGATACAATTATACAAGATTTATTATTGAGTTTATAAAACAAGTTGCAGAAAGGTATACACGATATGTAGATATGTATTATACTAAAGTATAAATAAAATATTATATTTTTTCTGGCGATTCATATTTATAGTAGAACATCTGAAAGCGTCACCTTCAAATTGATTAAGATTTAGAAAGAATACGGGTAATACGTGATGGAAGAGTGAGAACTGGGAAGTGATACTCAAAGAAGATTTTAGTCTATATGTAATGTTTTATTATTTTTAATAATTCATATGTTTATGTATTCCTTCTATTGTTAAAAATGAATAAAATGTCAAATCTCTTATAAAGTTTTATCCATATTGTGTATTCTCCTCACCAGTAAAGGGGGAAAGGCAAAAATGACACTGTCTCCGTAAGATTTTGTTCAACCACCACAAGTATAAGTAGTTTTTCTTCCTCTGGAATCATGTAGCTTTTAGTTTCTTCAGGTCCTATTCTTTGACTATCTTACAGTTGATGAATATTTTCTTTTCCGCTAGACCGTGCATTTGTATACTCTCTTCTTTTATATATTCTTAAACTCTATTAGATTGCCCCATTTACACTAAAACTTCAAAAGAGGTTAGTGGGTTAATTTGGAACTAGGGTAAAGAAATCACGTAAATAACACAAGTTGAGATTTATCAAATAATTTTAAGATATTTATCCTCATGAAATGACATTGAGAAAGTAGATTCGGGTTCATTTGTAATCCCCATTCAGTCTGGACAGTTATTTTGTGTTTTGAACATCAAGAAACATGGAGTGAAAGAAGCTGGGGTAGCGTGACAGCTGAGTTAGTAGGTGTGGAATAGACTTTCTTGATGGTTTCTGCCCACTAGGGGGCACTGTTTGACTAATAACAAATGGCCGTTTCTGTTGGTCTAAAGACTAGAACAATTAAGACAAGAACCAGTGAGCTGTGAGCCAAATTATAACGAGCAACAATAAAGAGTAAGGTAACATTGTTGGTGTATAGCTTGTGTCAAGTTTTCAGGTCTGCCCCTCTATGTGATCTTTAGAAAGCGAGAGTCCTTATGCTATGAATTCTCAGGATGGTTCTGAGCAGAGGCACTGGGGATGGGCATTAGCGTTCATTGTGAGCCTGGAAACTCAACAGAGAACATCGACCTAAGCAGGTTTCAATTTTTTAATTGTTACGACTAAAATTTCCCAAACCCACCGACTTAGAAAGTAATCCACTAGACCTCACATCCCAACTTTTTAGATATGATCCTGAAAATAGAAGGAAGTAGAATAAAAAGAAGGTGAAGGAAAACATTAGGAATGCAAATACAAGGAGAGAGACAGGACAATATTTAATTTGAGCAGCAAAGTGTGATTACATCAGAATCAGCTGTGTGAGTCAACGGGGTGTCCATGAATTGGAGCGGAGATGTGGAAATTAAGTCATGATGGACATCATACATATATCTAATTTTTTACCAATCAAATTTTGATGGAATCATTTTCTATGCAGATGGTGGCTGTGTGTCTTGCTTTCCAGAGCCTTCTTGATTTCAAGAAAATATATTTACTTCTGCAATACACAATACATACTGTCAGACAGTTTTGCATTATCAGAATTTTCATAAAACTGAATTCTCAAATTCTCTGTCTAACCATCCAATTTGGCAAATGGGATCACTCTTCCTAGGATTCTTGAAGGTCTACATAGCCCTCGATACATTGATTTTTCTAGAAACATTTACCCTTCCTCACACAAGTGCCCAAACTCATCTTACATAAAGGGTTAAAAAAAATCCTATTTCTTCATACATTGAAATAGTGCCCCTATCACTCCTGCACTGTTGGCACCCACTATTTTGAAGAAATGAGTATGCCATCTGCCTAGGCCACTATGAGTGGAGTTTCCTGTTAAGTGAATGACAGGGCTCAGATGTAATTGGTGCTCAGTGAATCTGGTGGAACCTAACGACTGAAAGACAGCATTTGCTGGTCCAGGACTCTACCCCCTCCAGAGCAGGGGCAAAGGCACCACAGCAACTGGGCAAGGAGTCATGGAGAGACACCGGGGAGCTCTGCTGGGGCTTCTGTGGGTCCAGGTATTGCTGTGAGTTGGCTCTGTCCCAGATGAGGGACTGGGGAGTGTTAACAGGTG
>NW_011921979.1:0-2161 GCF_000151845.1 Pteropus vampyrus
TCAGCTGTTGGATATCGGGTCACTCGTGTCCTCACATCGTCTACTCGTCCGTGCAGAGTGCTTCTGGATTTCTCACTAGCTGTATGGCTTTTTCATCAAGATCTCAGGCGACATCTCGTGGTGCTGCTCCTTGTTTCCATTACAACTTTGATTTGGTTGCCAGAGGGATGAACAGAGCCTCTATCATCTATGCCATTTGAGTTGCCTGCCTATAATGATATTGTTCTCAAGTTTATTTAATCTAATTTTAATTATTTTCTTCCTTCTCCTGATTTTGGGCTTTATTTATTCCTCTTTTTCCAAGTTTTTAAAGATGTAGTTTTAAGTTGTTTATTTGGGCTCATTTTGTATTTTTTTAGATAAACCTGTAATGATATGAACTTTCCTCTTATTACCTCTTTGGCTGTGTCCCAAAAGTTTTTACATGTTGTACATTTTTTTCTCATTTGTTTCTATGTAGCTCTTGATCTTTCCTTTTATTTCTTCTTTGACTAAGTCATTCTTTAGTAACATGCTGTTTAATATCCATGTATTTGTGTTTTTTCTTTCCACTTTTCTTTTTTACAGTTGATCTTTGGCTTCAGAGCATTATGGTCAGAGAATATATTTGGTATCATTTCAATTCTCTTATATTTTTTTAGTCTATTTTTGTGTTCCAACATATGGTCTATTCTTGAGAATGTTCCATATGCACTACAGACGAATGTATAAGCTGCTGTTTGGGGATCAAGGGCTTTGTAAATGTCAATTATGTCCAATTGGTTTAATGTGTCATTTAAGGATGATATTTCCTCATTGATTCACTATTTGGATGTCCTATTGATAATTGACAGTAAAGTATTTAGGTCTCCTACTATTTTTCTTTTAGGTTCCCTACTATAATTGGCTTTTTTTTTTTTTTTTTGGTCAGTGTCTCCTTTTGGTTTTATTAGTAATTGCTTTATATATTTTGCTGCTACCTGGTTGGAAACATAAATATTAATATTTGTTAGGTCTTTTTGCTGTACGGTTCCTTTTATCATTACGAAGTGTCCATCATTTTCTCTTTATCTTTTTATCTTGAAGTCTATTTCATCAGATATGAGTACAGCTACATTTGTTTATCTCTGGTTGCCGTTTACTTGAAATATTGATTTTTACCCTGTCACTTTGTGTCTATATTTGTTCTTGCAACTAAGATGTGTCTCTTGAAGGTTGCATATGATTGTTTTTTGTTTTTTGTTTTTTTGATCCAATCTGCTACTCTGTGCCTTTTTATTAGTAAGCTCAGTCCATTTGCTTTAAGGGTGATTATTGAAATATGAAGTTTTCCTATATCCATTTTATCTTTTGTTTCCTGGTAACTCGGTGTCTCCATTGTTTCTTTGTCTTTGTATTTCTGTCTGCTATTTTAATGTGATTATTTTTGTGTGTGGATTTTCCCTCTGTTCTCTCATGTTTTATGATATGTGTCTCAGTTCTGAATTTATGGAATGTGGTTACCATTAAGTTTAAGTAAAGGATAGTTATATATATTTACAGTACTACATTTTTTTCTATGTGTACTTTATCTTTATTGCCCTTTGCAGATTCAAATCTTTACTCCCTCCCCTTTTCTGTTTTTATTTTGTCAAATGATTGCTATTTAGGCTGAACATTCATTTCTAAGTTGCATTAGCTGTTATCTTCTTCCTCTTTTAGAGTGTTTTATTTTTTATTTTTTTGGCCTTTAACCATTTTATAATATTTAAACTTATAATATTCTGTTTTAATACGGGTTGCATTTTCTGCTTTTCCCTGCCTGTTAGTTATCTTACTCATAGTTATGTAGTTTTTTGTCCTTTTGTTCATGTAGAATGACCCCCTTTAGTATTTCTTGTAATGCAGGCCTTGTGGTGGAGAATTCCCTCTGCTTTTGTCTGTGATGAACGATCTTTATTTCTCCTTTTTATCTAAAGGAGAGCTTTGCCGAATATATTATTCTTGGCTGGTAATATCTATTTTTCAATTGTTTGAATACTTGGTTCTACTCCTTTCTTGCTTGTATGGTTTCTGCTGAGAAGTTCAATAGTCTAATGTGTTTTTCTTTATGGGTTACCATCTTCTTTTCCCTGGCTGCACTGAGAATGCTGTCTTCATTATTATCTTTTGACAATTTTAATATACTGTGTCTTGTAGAAGG
>NW_011921980.1:0-2161 GCF_000151845.1 Pteropus vampyrus
CGTCCTTCTCACAGCCATGCCTTTGTCTGGGGCGCCTTTTGTCTCTTCCTTCATGTAGACTTCTATTCACCTCTTGAAATCCAGCTTAAATGACCCCTGTTCATATTTGCAGGTACATAGTTTGTAATTCATTCTTCCATACCACAGGTGCTCAGCCAGCCAGCCAGCCAGCCAGCCAGTAAACTGTCGGGAGCCTTAAGCCTGCAACTGCTGGCACAGCCCACCTGTTTCTGACTAGCCAAGTAGAAGTCACCTCATCTGGTGGACGCCAATGAGCTTGTAACAAATACTCTCTTCCCTGATCAGTCCCGCCCCTGCCCTCTCCATTTGAGTGTATAAATATAACCGCTCGACAATAAAATTTTGAGGCTTGATCAGAACACTGTCTTGCCTCCATTCTTTTCTCCCGCCCATGTTTTCTTCAAGGTACGGTCCTCCTCGGGTTCTACGCAATAACTAGGTCCTGCAGGTCGGGACAAGTGGCGCCCAACGTGGGGCTCGAGGCACGGACCTTCACCGGACAGCGCAACAAGTAAAAGGCGTGCACGCAACTAGGAGTGCCTTCCCGGCGACTGCGACCCCCAGACGTCGGAACGGCGGGTAAGTCATTGCTGTCCCATTTTTAACATGGGCCATTCAATCTCCAGAGAGGAGACCTTTATCAAAGAGATAAAGAAGTCGTTAAGGGAGAGAGGAGTTAGGGTTAAGAAAAAGGATTTGGTTAGTTTTTTCTGTTTTGTTGATGAAAAATGTCCGTGGTTCATTCTTAGCGGCCCAGATATTCATCCCTTGAGTTGGCAAAAAGTAGGAAAAGATTTAAATAGATTACTAGAAAGAGAGGGACCAAATGCTGTCCCTGTTAGTTGTCTCAGTTATTGGGGACTCATTCGAGATATCATTGAAGGGGCCGAAACTGATAGTAATAAGAGACAGCTGCTATCGGTAGCCACTGAAACGCTCAAACAGCTCTCTCGCCCCCCATCCGTTAAAGGTGGAGCTACCTCTTCCCCCGTCCTTCTGTAGTCGTGGACATAGAGCCCTCGTCTCCGTCTGGAGGCCCTTATTCTCAAATATACCCCATAATCCCAAAACCCAGCCCTGAACCCCTTGATCCCGGAGATGCAACTGTTCTGGAGGACGAGGCCGCCAAATATCATGAGCCTGTTTGGCCTTCATCTCATACCCTTTTTGCTGCAGGGAAGCCTGCCACGTGCCCCCCTCCTTACAACCCCCTCCATATCCCTCAGGCGGTTCTTGACCCCTTTTTGGAGACAAAGAAACAACTGCAACAACAAATTCAAAGCCTCAAAAGCGTCTTTACTTTACAGAGTGAATTGGCTAATTTACAATTAGAAGTCTCCGCTCTACAAAATTCTATTTTTTCGGGGCCTCAATCTAAGCCCCCTAAGGGACCCCGGGCCAAACCCTTTGTTTTCCCCATCATGACTCGATCCGGTACCAAACCCTCACAGGACCCGGATACAACTCAGGAGGCGTCTACTGACACCCAAGAGGCCCCTAGAGCCAGCACACCTGATGACCCAGCTTATGACGATGTGGCACAATCTGAGGAAGAAGGGAAAGACCCACATAACGATTCTGAAAATGAGGGAGACTATCAGAACCTTTTGCCTACTGTAAAACGGATAAAATTTAAAACTGTCAAAGATTTACACAGTGCTATAAAGAGCTATGGCCTCACAGCTCCCTTTACCTTGTCCATACTTGAAAGTTTGCCTGGCGATGGCTTTCTGTTGCCAGGAGAATGGACAAGAGTGGCCCAATCTGTGCTGAGTAGGGGAGAGTTTTTAACTTGGAAAGCAGAATTTTTTGACAGGGGGGAAACTCAGGCAATGCGCAACCAGAAAAATCCCCGGTCTCCCATGGCCACCTGGACTGCTGATAAGATATGTGGGAGGGGAGACTTTGCCTCTGAGCGTAAACAACGCAGTTTGTCCGCTGGGATCCTTAGTCAAACAGCGGCCGCTGCTATCGGGGCCTGGAGAGCCATTCCTCCAAAAGGTTCGGTCACCACGCCCTTGAGCAAAATAGTTCAGGGGCCCCATGAACCTTTCTCCCAGTTCGTTGCACGTTTACAGGAAACTACGGAGCGCATCCTAGGGCCAGAAGACTGGGAAGGGAAACTTGTAAAAACAGCTTT
>NW_011921981.1:0-2159 GCF_000151845.1 Pteropus vampyrus
AATAAATTAAGAAGAGTAAACTGAGGTACTAAAATGTTATGAAAGAAGGGCACCTAATCCACCATTAGTATAATAATAACAAGTTTCAAAAGTAAGTTTCAGGAAAAAAACAATTATTTTTGCAATTGCAACAAAAAAGAATAAATATCTAGGAATAAACTTAGGATGTGAAGGATCTATACACAGAAAACACCAAGACATGATTAAAAGAAACTGAAGAAGACACAAAGAAAGAGATTCTGTGTTTATGGATAGAAGAAATCAACACAGTTAAAATGGCCATATTACCCAAAGCAATATACAAATTTAGGTAATCTCCATCAAAATCCCAATGCTATCTTTTTAAAAAATAGAACAGGAAGTTGTCATATTTGTACAGATGCACAATATACCCTGAATAGCCAAAACAATCCTGAGAGAAAAAGGTTAAGAAAAAGGCAAAGCGACAATAATCAACACAGCATGGTATTGGCAGAAAAACAGACACATAGACCAATGGAACAGAGTTAAGAGCCCAGAAATAAACCCCTGTATATATAGGCAAATAATTTTTGACTAAGGAACCAAAAACATACAATAGAGAAAAGAAAGTCTCTTCAATAAATGGTGTAGGAAAATTGGAAAGCCACATGCAAAACAATGAAACTAGTATACTAGTATTTGTCACCATAGGCAAAAATTAACTCAATATGAATCAAAGACCTACATATAAGCCTGAAACAATAAACTACATAGAAGAAAATATAGGTACTAAACTTATGGATCTTGGACTTAAAGAGGATTTTATGAATTCGACCTCAAAGGCAAGGGAAGTAAAAATGCAAAATGAGACTGTATCAAAGCAAAAAGCTTCCAACAGAATGGGAGAAGATATTTGCAAACAATACCTCTGATAAGTGGCAATATCCAAAGTATATAAAGAACTCATACAAATCAACAATGAAAAAACAAAAAATCCCATTAAAAATGGGCAGAAGATCTGAACAGATACTTCTCCCAAGAAGATATACAAATGACCAATAGACATATAAAAAGATGCTGAACTTCACTAGCTATTAGTGATATGCAAATCAAACCACAATGAGACACTACCTTACATCTGTTAGAATAGCTATTATCAACAAGATAATTGATAACAAGTATTGGAGAGGTTGTAGAAAAAAAGGAACCCTTATACATTGCTGGTGGGAATGTAAGTTGGTACAACCACTGTGTAACACAGGATGAAGATTCCTCAAAAAAATGAAGAATAGAATTATCATATGACCCAGCAATTTATCTTCTGAGTATCTATCTGAAAATTTTGAAAACATTTATTCATAAAGATATATATGTATACATATATATATATATATATATGTATATATATGTATACATATATATCTACCTATGTTTATAGCAGCATTATTCACAGTGGCCAAGACATGGAAGCAACCTAAGTGTCCGTCAATTAATGACTGGATAAAGAAGATGTGGTACACATATACAATGAAATACACTCAAACATAAGAAAAGATGAAATAGTGACTCTGGTCAAGATGGCGAAGTAGGTAGACACTGTGTTCATCTCTTCTCACACCAAGACAAATCTTAATTAAAATGCCAAACGTTAAAGACATACAATCTCAAAAGCAGCAAGAAAAAAGCAGTTAGTTACCTACAAGGGAGCTCCCATAAGACTGTCAGCTGATTTCTCAACAGAAACTTTTCAGATCAGAAGGAATTGGCATGAAATATTCAGTGATGAAAAGAAAGGACCTATAACCAAAATTACTTTACCCAGCAAAGCTATCATTTAGAATTGGATAAATAAAGAGCTTTCAGATAAGAAAAAGCTAAAGGAGTTCATCAACCCAAAACCAATATTACAAGAAATGTTAGAGGGACTTCTTTAAGAAGAAAAAAAGATTTAAATATATAAAATAAAATGGCAATAACTACATATCTATTAACAATTGCATCCAATTTTTTAAAAAAAGGATTAAATGCTTCAATCAAAAGATAGTAAGGGTAAATGGATAAGAAAACAAGACCTTTACAAGAGATTCACTTCAGATCAAAAGATACACACAGACTGAAAGTAAAGAGATTAAAAGGATATCTCATGAAAATGGAAATGAAAAAAAAAAAAAAAATCTAAGGTAGCAATACTTATACCA
>NW_011921982.1:0-2157 GCF_000151845.1 Pteropus vampyrus
CACCTCCTCCTCCTCCTCATTAGTAAAAATGGAGTCGAAAGGAGGGGGAGGCATGGGAGGGGCAGAAGGCACAACCCCAGCAGCCTCAGATTCATCATACTCATGAACAATTTTTAAGTACAGGTGACATTTGTTCTTTAATCTGATCTCTTTCATGCCTAGGGTCTAAAGAATGTCTAATCAAAGTCCAAAGCCCAAAAGTATCTACCGGAACCTTAGTAGGTCCGTGGGCATCATAGTAATCCTGTAACTTTAGATCCACTCTTAACCATGTCTCTAAATCAATTGTCCCTTCCTCAGGAAACCAGGGACAAACTTCTATAAATTGCAAGAACTTCATTAACTGTCGCTGACCTACTTTAGCTCCTCTAACTCTAAGCATATTCTTAAGCATATGTACAAATAGCAGTCGACTATTTCCTTGGCCCATTATATTTTCTCTCTCAGTTTCTATATTACAAAAACTCCTGCGTACTCACCTTCACCGCCCACGGCTTTTTTGGCTAATCTGGAGTGCACTCGTCTCACGGTGGGTCCTTGCTATTTTTCCCCCGTTTTCAGGCCCACGTTGGGCGCCACTTGTCGGAAACCAGCCGACCAAGTCAAACCAGGTCCCTGAATGGGGGAGCGGGGACTGAGAAAAAAGAGAAGACAGACAGGGTGCAGGAGGGAGAACAGATCTCACAACCGTCTCTCCGAGATTATTTCTTAGGCTCCTTTTTATACATAATCTGTTCCTTTGTGTATCCCAAGATAACATAATTAAAGTAACATCCTGAAGATCAAGGTACAACCAACACTTCTTTCGACACTCCTTTTTTTTATACTTAATCTTCTTCTTCCTGGAATTCCACAGAGCCAGCCTTTTCCCTTTTTTATGCTAGCAGGTCTCCCGAGATAATCCATGCCCTCTTTTGAATTTTGGGAGCTTTAGCTCCCTACACTTTTCTTCTCACTTTGGTAGGAGGCAGTAGAAACTTACTTGGACGTGATTTCTCTATCCCTGCTCTAGGAAGTGAGGGGAAGTGCAAAGGGGGTTCCCGGAATACAGCGCAGTAGAGAATTGGAGGCGATTTGTCCAGTCTCGCACAAGCACAGTATGTGAAGGGCTACGGGGGCTGGAAAACGTGGGAACAGAGACCTTGGCAAAGTCTTTCTGGTGGCATAAACTTGGTATGTGAGGGACCTACGAGGTCCTGGAAAAATGATTGAGAAGAGACTTAGAGGGGCATGCTCTATCCTAGCTGCTGCCAGATCGTGATGGGCAGAGGAGGTCCCCGTGTAAGGGATTAGGCGAGTCTCCGAGGCCACTATGTCCTCTCCCCTTCCGCAAGCCTGTGAGTGGCAGAGGGGTCGTCCTGGGGCATGGCTAAGACGAGTCTTAGAGTCGACTTATCCATCTAAGCTGTTCTGTCGTATAAACAGCAGAGGGCGCTGTGTGAGCACCTAGGGTATGGGTGACACTGCAGCCTGTGGAGTTCTCAGGAACAGTTTGTCCGGGCTGGTTTAAGTGAATACTTCAGACCATTTTTTGACTATTAAACTCAGGCAAACTTAAAGCAAGCACTTCCTATGGTAGAAGTTTATGAAACCCTGACTCGAGAGCCCCGGGCGGGTGGGTCTGGCTCTCGCGAGAGCCCCGGGCAGGTAGGCCGCAATCTCGCGAGACCCTCCACTGGTGGGCCGTGGTCTCGCGAGAGCCCCGGGCTGGTGGGCCGCGGTCTCGCGAGAGCCCCGGTCTGGTGGGCCGCGGTCTCGCGAGACCCTCCGCTGGTGGGCCGCGCTCTCGCGAGAGCCCCGGTCTGGTGGGCTGCGGTCTCGCGAGAGCCCCGGTCTGGTGGGCCGCGGTCTCGCGAGAGCCCCGGTCTGGTGGGCCGCGGTCTCGCGAGAGCCCCGGGCTGGTGGGCTGCGGTCTCGCGAGAGCCCCGGTCTGGTGGGCCGCGGTCTCGCGAGACCCTCCGCTGGTGGGCCGCTCTCTCGCGAGAGCCCCGGGCTTGTGGGCCGCGCTATCGCGAGAGCCCCGGGTTGGTGGGCCGCGGTCTCGCGAGAGCCTCCGCTGTGGGGCGCGCTATCGTGAGAGCCCCGGGCTGGTGGGCCGCGGTCTCGCGAGAGCCTCCGCTGTGGGGTGCGCTATCGCGAGAGCATCCGCTGGTGGTG
>NW_011921983.1:0-2151 GCF_000151845.1 Pteropus vampyrus
GCCCACCATGTGTGTACTGTTCTGGTGGAGTGACCAGTAGTAGATGAAGGAGACTCACCTAATCAGATCTTTTCTTTTGAGTAGCAGAATTCTCAGAAGCTGCATAATACTCAACTTCGTCTGTCTAAAACAAGCTTCTATAGAGTAAACAAATTGTAGATGAGGGTAAATGTCTTACTTTAGAAATTAGTCATAAATGAGGAAAGAATGAAAGACCAAAAATATAGATCTTTTGCAGACTCTAATGAATTAACAACAGATTTAGCCATTAAATAGCAATGGCAATTAGAGTCACAATGAAAAGAAACCCAGAAATAAGTTCCTATACGGAAGAACACAATCTGCCACCAGTAAAGTACTTGTATCAAAAAATTAAAAATCCCTGAATATAATCAAGCCTCTATATCCAACTTCCAAGCTATAAAAAGACAGACGATAGAGATACATATCGAAATAAACTTTGGAGATATAATCAGCAAGACCTAAACAATGGGAAATTCTACAAGACATAAAATTCAGAATAGAAGACATAAAGTAGGCACCTAGAGAGTAAAAAAGAATGAAAAACATTTTTAGGTAAAACTAAACCATAATTTTGAAAAATAATATTATTAAAAAGAGCAAAGAAATGATTATCATAAAAGTCAACATGGGGGCAGGAAGAGGTTATGATTGGTAGGGGGCAAATGATGGAGCTTGTGGGTTGCTGACAAACGTCTGTCTTTCTGGTGGTGAAAAGATATTTGCCTTTTATTCAGGGGCCCAGTTTTTAGACAGTTGTTCTTTTTTGGTTATCCAAAAACCTGTGGGTTTTGGTTTTATTTTTTAGAGTCGGAAGATCTGCAATTTGATTTTATTCTATTTTCTAAAGGTACTGTTTTTATTTTGGGTAACTACAAGTCCAAATGCAAATTATATTAACTTTAGAAACAAAAAATAAGAAAACCTAAATATAACCTTGTAAGGAAAACCTATACTGTCTTAAGAACAATTTAGAAGTTATTTTAAGATCTATACCAAATTGCGCCACACATTGGTTCCTAGAAAATACATTCAGGTGATGGCAAAATTCAAATATTTTACGAATATAGTTCATTTCTATTGCTCGAATTCTTTCTCTTTTCATCTTTTAACCCCCTGCACTCATTTTTCCCACCATCCATCCCCTGACTCTGACAACCATCTGTTCTCTGTATTTCTGAGCTTAGTGGTTTTGTTTTTGTTTTAGATTCCACATGTAAGAAAGTATCTGTGTTTTATTTTATAATAAAAGAGGTAATCAAAAAGAAAATAATTAAATTATAAAATTTTCCTATCGTACACAAAACCTCCTACCTACCTTCTTCTTGGAGCCTTGAGCACTCAGAATAATCGGAGGCCTAAGAACCCCCTGGCAGGGCTACCCCACTTCTGGGTGTGCATCTGGCTCACAGCACTGGAAGCAATGTCCAGGGTCTATCCCTTGAAGCCTGATGAACCTGATAGTGACCTGAAAAGAAGCCTCCCCGAATCTAGGGCCATCAGCATCAGGGAGAGCGGGGCCTCCCCTCTCCAACAGGCCAGTCATGGCCCCTAGACATGGGGAGTGAGGCTTGGCCCTTCTCCTGAACACAGTGACGGGGATCTCCCCAGTGGTGGAGATGACACCATTCTTCCCCCACCAGAGCCCCACCTCTTGCCTTTTCTGCTTTACAGAAAAGTGGACTGAGGCCTAGTGTTCAGTGAAGAAATTTCCAGGGAGGCAGGAAGGGCAGGTCGATCACAGGGTTGTGCTTGATCCAGAAAAAGACAACCGCAGACCACAAGGTGGCGGTGCTGTGTTGTTCCTGCACCAGGAGAGGGTAAGAGGGCTGAGCAACCAGGCAGGGAGAGGGATATCATTGTTGCTCTTCTAGTTCAAAGTAAAAACCCTCCTGCCCAGCCCATTGGATTCTCAACTCTAAACAAGGAATGTCTCCTTCTCACCTCATTGGTCAGGGCTTTTTGACACAGGAAAGCTGATATGATTTCTATGTTCACTACATCTCAGTTTATTCTGCTACCAGTAAAATGAAGCTAAAAAATATTTCCATAAATAATATAGAAAAATAAAATAATTAGCAAGTGCTTATAATGTATGCACGCTATCGAGGTTTTTTCTTTAAGTGCGGA
>NW_011921984.1:0-2149 GCF_000151845.1 Pteropus vampyrus
TTTTTATTTTGATAACATGTCACCATCAGCTGGGAATGTCAACAAGGCCTGTGTCATCAGTGCTGAGGGGTGTCCTGATTGAGAAGACTGGCTGCTCATCGGTGCCCAGTTCTAATAAAAGCCATGGTCCCCTCCCAAATGTGTGGTCGAGGGATGGTAATAAAAAAATTACACTCTATGTCTTCTACTTAACATATATGAGAGTTAGAACATGTATGAGTAGTTGAGAAATTATCTTAACCTGAAGAAGCAGCTTGTGGAGAACGAAAGTGACCTGACTGTAGGTCTCTGGCAAAAATTCTTCTCTAGCCCATGAAAGGTACTATAGTAATAGCATTTGCATCACCCTGAGTTGGTTTGACTTCCTTCTTAGGAATTGCTAAAGTCAACCTGCTTCAGGCCAGCCTTCCTCGTGGCTTTCCAGGCAGAGACCTGGCCCATCTGGTTCCCAGGTCTAGAAGTGTCTGGCACATAGATATACTCCATAAATGCCGCGTCCTCTTTCTACCCTACTGCGTGACAAGGTCCGGAGATGGGGACAGAGGCTTCAAGGAATGCATCGTCAAGAACGAGGACGTGGCATGTGTTTAGGGATAATTGGTTTCTTAGAAATGATCCTATTAAGAGGGGGAATTTGGGTAGCACAAATTTTAGTAAGTGTAAACGCTATACAAATGGATTTCCTCAAAATTGGCTCTGAGGAAAATATAGTAAATTCCCCGCGTATGGAATCAGCTCTAGTCACCCTGACGTGTCCAGAATGCGTAAACCCTTTATTTGAACAATTATTAAGGGAAATTCCTTTTGACGCGCCTCTTAAAGATATTATGAATAAATTATAACAAGCTGAATTACTAGAACCAGTTTATACTCCTGTTCCCATGCAGTTAGTAGAAAAATTAGTAAAGGATAAGAAATTTACTCATAAGCCTGTGCCTACTATAGAAGGGCCTCCTTTTGTGGCCTAGTGGATAAATAGAAAACTCTGGTATCCACCTAGGGGGGCTAATAGTATGAAAAGATTACCTGATCTTCCTTTGCCTTATTCAGAAGCTTATAATAAAGATAGTATACATGTAGTGAATAAAGATAGAATTCATGTGCCTTATAGTAGTTTAAGTTTCATAGAAAGGCTGGCTAGGTCGGGATCTCCTTGGTGCTTAAAAACAAAGGAACAGAAACTTAGCTTATGAAAGCAGCTTTGTAAAACTGATTTTTATAAATATTTTCCTCATCACTGCACCAAGGAAACTTTTGAACAGCTATGAGAAAGGTTCAGCTTGAACTTTAGATATAGCATAAATCAAATAGCATTTAAAAGATTTCTTCAGGCAGAAAGAAGAACAATGTCTGCCCACAAGCCAATACTTGCTGTTATGAATACATCTATCTATCACCTTTACTTAAATCAAACTGTATCTTACGTAATAGATATAAGAATTAAAAGTTTAGATTGTTCCATCAGGTAGTTCTGTTCTAATGATTGAGAGAAAAATGTACTAGTTAATCATGAACATTAATAATAATATACTCTATAAGATTTTCTGCTCCGCCTAACCACAGAAATTTAACTCCCTGCTACCTTAACAACAAAGTATAATCAAATGCCAAATAAAAAGTATAAAAGTTGTACTCAAATCACAATAAAACGGAACAGTGTCACACCGCCTCTGAGCTGTGTAGTCGACTGTCTCCCGCGCCGACGCCTTGCCCACCTTCGGGGCCCCCTGGATCCTGTCGTGGCTGGACCGCGGCAGGGATGGAAAGCATGGCATAAGGAATGTAACTAGCATTAACACAATGGCTAGGTGAAGGAGCAGGGAAGGGAGGGAACGATCGGGAGATTCATTTTACTAACTATATAGATGTCTAAACAATGTACTGTATACTTGAAACTAATTAAAACTTTAAAAAATCAAAAATATAAAATTATGAAAAATCAATGACAAAGACAGAATTTTCAGGGCAGCCAGGGAGAAGAAAATGGTAACTTATAAAGGAAAACCCAGAAGATTATGGTCAGACTTCTCAGCACAAACCTTATAAGCCAGAAAGGAATGGAATCAAATGTTACACTATTAAGTCAAGCCTATAATAATGTATCCAATTAAGCTCTCCTTTAGATATGAAGGAGAAAATTAAGACCTTT
>NW_011921985.1:0-2147 GCF_000151845.1 Pteropus vampyrus
GGGAGCAGAACCCCAGGCCCACCCACATCACAGAGCTGTGGCCTAGTCACAAAGGTTCCTGAGGGGGGGGGGGAAGGGAAAATAAGAAGAGGAGGCTGAACTACTGCCCTTCTCTCACCATCCAGCTACACGTACCTCTGCACCCTTCTGGGGCCTTCCAGATCTCTCATTCCAGCTCTACTCTCAATCTGTCAGAGAGACCTTACGTGATTTTCTCTTAATTTCATCTGGAACCCAGATGTCACCCGGTTCCCATTGCCCTTTCGAGATCTTGACTGGAGGCCCACCAATTCATAATCCTTGAAAATCTGAAGTTGATACTGAAAATTTGGCTATTTCCTGGGGATTTTTACTCTATTTCCTCTGTCCTCAGCTCCAGCTTCCCCACGTAATGTTTTTTGTCTTGTATAAACCCAGACACAGAACTTTTACACTTACTTAGTTGTGTGAATTTTAAATAGTGTTTGTTTTGTCACATTTTCTATCAGAGAGACCTACATACAAAAAAATGGATTATTCAAATTCAAAAATCTAAATATGAAAGAATTATATGTAATTAAGCCTTTAAATGATAATTTTATAAATTTGGATCATTTATAATTTTGGAGTTCGTAAAGCTTTCAACTGCGCAAAGACTTTTGGACATTAACACACACACACACTCATCCTTTTACAAATCAATTCAGTATTTTCAAATCCAATAATCCATAATTTTCTACTTAAAATTTTTTTATTCGTTGACTTGACCCAACTTTGTATTTGCCAAAATGAAGATAGTTCTTACTCTCCACATAAGTTTTGAAATACGTCTTAGTCCATTAAAGTTGCTATAATAAAATACCAAAGACTGGGTCGATTAGAAACAATAGAAATTTACTTCCCATAGTTCTGGAGGCTGAGAAGTCCAAGATCAGTGCTAGCAAGTCACTTTTCTGTGAGGCCCTCTTCCTGGTTGGTAGCCAGCACCTTCTCGCTGTGTCCTCACATGGTGGAGAGAGAGCTAGAGATCTCTCTGGTGCCTCGTTTATAAGACACCAATCCCATTAATGAGGGTCTATAAGCACCACCCAAAGGCCCCACCTCCTATCATTTTTAAGATTAGGATTTTAGCATAGAAATTTTGGGAGAAACACAAATATTTATACATATGCACATGTGCTACACCCAGAAGCCAGGAATGGGTTAAGGTGAGCTAAGGTACCAACTCTTAAGGTCTGTAGGGTGGAGGGTGAGACTAGGATTCAAAGCCTGGAGCTAATTCAGGTCTTGAGCAGTCTCTTCAGATATCCCTAGCGTGTTTCATTCATATTCTTCTTTTCTGAGTGTGCTCTGCCTTCCCCCGCCCTCCTCTCTAGACCCCTGCGACCCCAAGTCCAGCCTGAAGCATATAGAGATAGCTTTGAGTCCTATACAGAATTCTCTTATGGTTAATTCTGCATCCCCTCAGCAGCAGTCATAAGGATTCACTGAGGAGTTCACATGGGAAATCTGTCTTAACACTCCAGGTGCACTTAAAAGTAATGTGTGTCCCCTGCTTGCTGGTCATAATGTTTTTAGTACAGCTTTAGTGGGAACAAGAGCACTTGAGTTTATTTGATGGTATTGTTATGAATAAACACATTCACGAGCACATCTTCTGCATCTACTATCGCTTCTAAGGTCCTCAGTCTCTTCCTCCTTACCTTAAAGTAAGAATATATTACTTTTATCAAACTTTTATCAAAATTTGGGCTTTAGTCTTGTATTTATATTTGCCATGTATATTTTCTCCATTATTTTCAATATGTTTGGACAAAGCATGAAAGATTTTATTATAATAACAAAGGAGAGTGTAAATTACATAAGACTTGACTAAATAAACATCCACCTGTATTGGCTAAAATTTAAAAGCCATGGTGGAGAATGTTGCAATGGGTGGAAGTGGGGCACTAATCTCTACATCTTACTGAGGCAGTTAATGTTGCTGATAATAGAAAAACAGTATATTATTTAAGCATAATATTAAATATAGTAATATATTATTTAGATAAAGCAAAATTTTTTTTTAAATCCTTAACAGTTTAAAGAACAAATGGAAAATGTACTTTTAGGAGAACAAAGTGGAAAAAATGAAATTTATTCTTTATCTTTTATAGGAAGTCAATGAT
>NW_011921986.1:0-837 GCF_000151845.1 Pteropus vampyrus
ATCTGCCCCACGGTGACGAGTGGGCCAGGCGGAGACTGGGGGCTGCAGTTCTCCGTGCTTCGCCGCCGGGCTGACCAGCAGGCTGGGGGCAGGCTGTCCAGGGACTCCTAGCCGGTGGCTCTGGCACAGATGGCCTGTGCCAGGACACGCCAGGGACGACACTCCAAACATGGGGCCAGCCGGCCAGGCCCACCCTCCAGGCCACGAGAGCGCACACTCACACGGGCTGAGCTCACACTGCCTCCCGCCCTGGTCTGTCGCCGTGGCCGGTGGCTCTCTGGAGGGCGTCTGGAGATGGCCCGCCAGCCCGCAGAGGCAGCCGCGAGGGGAGCAGAGGGCCCAGCCCGAGGCCGGCCGTTCTGAGAAGCCGCCAGCCCAGGAGCCGCCCAGGGGCGCAGGCGAGGACAGACACGTGGCCCACTCCGTCCTGCCCCGTGCGGCCCACATCTGTGGGTGGGTCAGAAGAGCTGGGCTGGAGGCACAGAGTACTGGGGTGGCCCCCACTGTCATCACCCCTTCTCAGTACTTGGAGGGGGCAGGGCAGCTGAGAACCCACGGAGGGAACGCTCAGGGGGGCAGGCAGGGCGGGCGGCAACTCCCCAGAACAGAAGCTGACCGGCCCCGGCCTCCCCCATCGGCAGCCCGCGGGGCGCCCACCGCACACAAGACGGAGCGAGCCCCAGATGTCCGTCCGCTCTACCAGCGACAACCCTGGGCAGCCTCGGTCCTCGGGCAGCCGCAGACGGGTCAGTGTCTCCCATGGTCTCATGCCCTGTCCTGGGGAACCCGGCAGGGAACACTGAAGGCTGGAGGAGTGGCGGCCATGGCTTGCCCGCC
>NW_011921987.1:0-1059 GCF_000151845.1 Pteropus vampyrus
GATAACCAAGGAACCAAAGGATTTGTGTGTGTACGTGGCCACAAAGGTAGGGAGATTGGAATGGGAAAGGCGCGGGGAAAAACCGGGGGGGGACCTGTTCGACATAGCAAATCACTGCACATTTCCTTGCTGCAGGTTCGCAAGAGAGTTCTGAGGGTGGTGAGGATTGTCATTGGTCTACTGGATAAAGTTAATCTGGGTAAACCTGGTTTCTTGAGTACTGTTCTTTCTTATAGTAATGTTATAAATAGTGTGTCTAAATAAACTCCGGGGACACAGACACAGCTTGGTTCTGTGATCCCTCCTGCAATTCTGTCTGTCTTCTTTCTTTTCCTCAGTCCATGCTCCCCCTTTCAGGTACCCTCAAATTACTTCGTCGGCTGGCTCCGACAGGACAGAAATTTCTCGAAGTGTGTCAATTACTTCAAGTTTGTATGTGACTTTTCTATTGCCTGGAAAGACCTTCTACCACTTTTCCTGTGGCAGATTCCTTTTTGACCTTTATGTTTCAATGCAGATGTCATGTCTTTCAGAAAGTCTCTCTTAATTCTCCCAAGATTAGGTTAACTGGCCTTCATATGGCATACTTACTTTAGGAAAGGTAATTTGCCATAGGCCCTGAACATCTCTGAACATTTTTGCTGGGTATGCCAAGAATGTTAAGTCCTTGAACAATCTTTACCCATGTCATTTCTCAGGGTTGTGTTTGCATCAAGCAACCGTGAAGGATGAGATAAAATTTCCCCATCAATGAAGAGCAGGCTTAATTCACCTTACTCTGAAAGTGGCAATCCCCTAAATTCCGTGTGCTACTCTTGCAATACAGGCAACCAAGAGAGGCCTTTTGCATTGTTCCCACTGAATCTGGGGAGGAAGGGCGCATATTGGTTTACTAGAGCTGCCATAACGAAATATCAGACTGAGTGGCTCACACAACAGAATTTATTTTCTCACTGTTCTGGAGGCTAGAAGTCCAAGATCAAGATGTCTACAGGTTAGATTTCTCCTGAGGCCTCTCTCCTCAGATTGCAGATAGACGCCTTCTCACTGCATCTTCAC
>NW_011921988.1:0-2144 GCF_000151845.1 Pteropus vampyrus
GCCTGCTGCTCACATTTATAACTTGTAAAATTTCCTTTTAAGCCATAATTCTGATCCATCATGTTTAGATATATCTATATGTTTGGACTATTTGCGAGGTCTGGTAATAATTGATAACCAAATACATGTCTTTGCTGTCACACCTCCCAAATTCTGTCAATGCTTCCATTATTTCCATTTTATTTTTATTACATAATAATATTTTTTGTTACTTCCATTATTTTAAACTGTTGTATAGAATTTAATTTTTTCTGTAAATATAATTCCATTTTCATGCTTTCTTTGTATGTTTATCCAACATTCTATTTGCTATTATCATTGCATAACTTTTTCTTTCCATAAGTCTTCCAAGGCAAGTGATTGGACACAGTGAAAAAATATCAGCCCTGGGCATTTCTGAGGAAATGGTTTCACATATCAAATTTAAAAACAATTAATCCGCCACATGTTCAAAGTTATGGCTCATCTTACCTGGCCACATACTTGGTCCATGAAAATTTTCTTCAGATGTATTTTACTCGAATGTGTAATTAGTATTGTCACATATTGCAGTTGTAACGGACACAACCTGCACCTTCTCTCATAGATTCCTAATCACAGCTTCTTCAGCTTAGCATTTCTTACACTAACTCCACTTACTTGGGGAAAACTCTCTGCTTCATGCTGCCTGAATCTGTGTTCAGACTTGAACCAGGTGCCCTTTAGTCCTGGTAAAACCCCGCACCCTGAGATTTCTCTTTACTGCACTGCCGCAGTAGGTGCATAACCCTATTCATGACTTTCTCTAAAATAAATTATTTAAACTTTATTTTGAAAGGTTATGTTTAGCAGTGTATTAATGAAACATAAACACGAATTGGACAAATTGTTTCACTGTGACTTCCTGGAGTGCTTTTTCCTGTAAAATTGGATCAAAAAGTGTGTGTAGGTGTGTTGTGTATTTCTATAGGTATGAGTGGAAATATTTATTTTTGAAAACTATGTAATATTTTCTAGTTTTTTGTCATTCAACAGCCATTATTTAATATGAATGTCTAGTTATGAATTCTAGTGATATGTATTTCTGGAAAGGTAATCTGAACAACTATCTTTTTCAGTTTCTCCATGCACACAAAATCTGATGCCAGCTCCTCCAACAAATATATGAATGAGCTTTATTTTGAAGTTTGATTGGTAAGTGCTGAATAAATAAATAAATGAATAAATAAATAAATAAATAAATAAATAAATAAATAAAAGCTATCCATGTTATAATGAATCAATAACATTAGTATATAAACAGTATTTCTTGTTAAAATCAAACAATTAGTATTAGCTGGGCTACTATTGTACCTCCCCAGATGTAGCTTTGTTGAAAGGTCCGGTGTATGTGTAGTAAGACTTTGACTCTGCTTGGCCTTTGTGACTTACTATATCTACATGTGTATTCTTTTCCCAAAGTGACATTAAGCAAATCAGAGCATTCTGCCAGTGACTTACACCTTAAATGTGGATTGTCCTACTTGGACAAGGAATCTGATATAGGAGGCATGCAGCAGTAAGATTATGGACTCACTGGGTATGAGACTTTTAATACTTTCACCGACAACTTGGGAGAGTGCTCAGTTCCTTACATTCTCACCATCCCTGGGTACCATTCATAGTAAACATGTTGCCAACCTACAAATCATACACGTGCACATCACTGTTTGAATTCTTTCTCTCTTACTATCTCTGTGTCAGTGTTGATGAGGTGGATGAAACCCTACTCACCCCAAATCAGATCCAGCTCAGATGTTAGCTCTGCTGCAAAGCCTTTCTCAGTCTCTTAGGCAACACATATTATTCTCTTCCTGGTACTCTATCATGAAGATGTAGATTTACCTCCAAAACGCACTGTGGAGTTATCTGAGAACGACACCCATTCACTAATTCTGTATTTCTTAACACACTGGCACTCTGCAATACTTGGTGCAAATTGTTGTTCAGCCAAATGACTGGTGATAATCTCTTTGCTTTCTTCTAGCTCTAGTCGTGCAAGGAATTCATCATCCTTGGACTTATTCACTAGTTAACACTATTAGCAGGCACAGAAACTTACTTTTAAAGAAAAGACATCCATTACTCATGACTCACATGAACAACAGGAAAGGGTTTAGAGACCT
>NW_011921989.1:0-2143 GCF_000151845.1 Pteropus vampyrus
CTTCCCGGGCTCCCTTCGTGGATTCGAAGAGCCGGTTCCTCCGTTCGTTCTGCGGGTAACTTGAGTACAGAACATGCAAAAGCAACTCTATTGACCACTTGAGCCCCCAAGAAGATACAAAACGGCGTCTCATTTCCTCTCTGTATCCTTCGTGCAGAGCTTCAGGGCCACAAGACAAACAGGTGGACCCCAGGGAGGCTGTGGGCCCCCTCCCATCCCCTAAAGGGCCGTCATCCGTGGGAAAGGAGGTCAGTGGGGGACAATGCAGGACAGCTGGGGGGTCTGATTTCGGCCTCCGATACAGTGTGAACTTTGCGATCACCTGTTCGAGCCTGTCATTTATACATTTTGAATGCGTCCACGGGGACCATTACGTCCATCCCAGGCAGAAAGGCGAGGGAGAGGGAGGTGTCTGCTTCCGTCCTGAAGTATGATTTCCAATGCGGAAAGCAGGAAGGAGCAGAGGCCTTAGGAAGGAGCCCCGGGGCCTCTGGGATGAAAAGAGATCATGCTAAATTGTGGCCCTGGAACGCCCGGGGTCCACACTCCGGGGAGGTGGAGGTGCTGGGAGCGGCCTGTCTTCTCTGGTAGACCAGGGTCCACACAGGTTTCCTTCGAAAATCCACCATATACATATATATGCATATAGATGAACATATATATGCATATATATGTATATGGTAGATCTGGCAAAAAGCTCTCTAGTGACGTCCATTTTGAGCCGGAAGTGCAGACTTTCGAGATACGGCTCACTTGCGGCAAATTCACGGCCCTCCCGGCGCCTCGGGGCTCTGAGGGCGGTGCTCGGTCGTCTGCGGGTACTGGGGTACAGAAGTTGCAGAAGCACTCACTGACACTTTGAGCCCCTAGAGGTACAAACGGCGTCTCATTCCTCTCTGTATCCTCGTGCAGAGCTCCAGGCCACCCAGAGACAGCGGACCCAGGGAGGCTTTGGCCCCTCCGTCCCTGGAGGCCGTCATCCGCTGGAAAGAGGTCAGTGGGGGACACTGCAGACAGCTGTGGGTCTGATTTCGGCCTCCGTGCCTTATGAACTTTGCGATCACCTCTTCGAGCCTTTCATTTCTTCATTTTGAATGCGTCCACGGGGACCATTACGACCATCCCAGGCAGAAAGGTGAGGGAGAGGGAGGTGTCTGCTTCCGTCCTGAAGTCTGATTTCCAATGCGGAAAGCAGGAAGGAGCAGAGGCCTTAGGAAGGAGCCCCGGGGCCTCTGGGATGAAAAGAGATCATGCTGAATTGTGGCCCTGGAACGCCCGGTGTCCACACTCCGGGGAGGTGGAGGTGCTGGGAGCGGCGTGTCTTCTCTGGTAGACCAGGGTCCACACAGGTTTCCTTCGAAAATCCACCATATACATATATATGCATATAGATGAACATATATATGCATATATATGTATATGGTAGATCTGGCAAAAAGCTCTCTAGTGACGTCCATTTTGAGCCGGAAGTGCAGACTTTCGAGATACGGCTCACTTGCGGCAAATTCACGGCCCTCCCGGCGCCTCGGGGCTCTGAGGGCGGTGCTCGGTCGTCTGCGGGTATATATATGTATATATATATATATGTATATATATATATACACATATATATATACATATATACATATATATATATATGTATATATATATATATATATATATAAAGAGTGAGAGAAATAGACAGATACATAGATAGATAGATAGGTAGATAGAGAGAGAGAGAGAGAGAAACAGAGAAAGAGAGAGAGATAGAGATATAGAGATATCTATAGATTCAGATACAGATATAGATATAGCTATATCTAGGGGAGCTCTGGCAAAAAGCACTCTACTGACGTCCATTTTGAGCCGGAACTGCAGACTTCCGAGATACGGCTCACTTGCGGCAAATTCAAGGCCCTCCCGGCGCCTCGGGGCTCTGAGGGCGATGCTCGGTCGTCTGCGGGTACTGGGGTACAGAAGTTGCAGAAGCACTCACTGACACTTTGAGCCCCTAGAGGTACAAACGGCGTCTCATTCCTCTCTGTATCCTCGTGCAGAGCTCCAGGCCACCCAGAGACAGCGGAGCCAGGGAGGCTTTGGCCCCTCCGTCCCTGGAGGCCGTCACCCGCTGGAAAGAGGTCAGTGGGGGGACACTGCAGAC
>NW_011921990.1:0-2142 GCF_000151845.1 Pteropus vampyrus
GCCAGCACCTGGGTTAGACATCCCCCGTTGGCAGCCGCAGACACGTGGCACATGTTCCAAGGTCTGCGTCCAGGGGACATCTGGTCACGGCCCAGGTGTTGGTAGAGGGGAACGGCGGAGAGGGGCAGAGGGGCCAGGGCATGCAGGGCCCTTAAAGGGGTGGCAGGCTGGGAGGGGGCTCTGTCCTGGAGGCCGAGGCACCTTCGGGGCGATGGTCTCAGCGAGCTGCTTGGGACGTTCCCGGGACCTGCCCCTCGGTCTGAGCCTCGGCCCAGGCTCGTCAGCTGACTCCACAGGCCACAGGGGCCGCGGCCGAATGCTCTGTGCCTCCTGCTCCCCACGCAGGGTCCTGGACTGACGCGCCGGGCTCCACGACCGCATCACGAAGCATTGTCTACCCCACACCTCCGCCCACATCACCGCTCTCCAGAGTGTCTCCCACTCTGCTCTGGGACCCGGGGCCCATCCCTCAGGGTGGCGGACCCCTGCTGCTGTGAGCTGTGTGCGTGTGCATGTGCGCGCGTGCGCGTGTGCACGCCCCTCCCCAGTGTGCTCTGCCTTTCTCCTGTGCTTGCTGACTGCACTGAGAGGCCCCTGGTGTCCGGGGTGGGCTAACGTGGGCCCGTGGCCATGGGGGTACGGGGTATGGGTACAGAGGGGCAGTGGCCAGCTGACTTGGGCCAGCTGCCCGCTCTGTTAGGAAGAATGGGATTTCCACATAAACTCCAGACAGCATGAAGTCCAGTCTTCCCACCTTCCCCAGGAGACCTGCTGCAGCAGCCCCCCGAAACGCAGGCCAGGGTGTCACGGTGACAGCTGGGAACTGCTCAGAAGTGTCCCTCGCCCCATGCAAAGGCAGAAGGATGTGCCAGGATTCTGATCTCCACACTCGTCAGTCCCATGAGGCTCTCTGCTCCCACTAAAACCCAGCACCCAGGAGCTGTTCCCTCTGACCTCACAGGAAGCATATGGACGTGGCCTGACCAACCAGCTAGCGACGGTGAAGGGCACCCACACTCGCCGATCGCCCACTGCAGACACATGTCCCTCTGCTCGCACGGAAGGGGCATAGCTCTCGGCCTAGCCAGACCCCGGACACCCCACAGCACCAAGTCCACTGCCCAGCCCTGCAATTACCTTTTCCGCCCGGAGGGAGGCCACGGTGCACCCAGCACCACGGCAACAGTGCCCTCACTGTTCTCCCCACCTCCAGGCCCCGGCTCCTCACTGACCACACGAACGACTGGCTCTCCCGCGACGCACAGTCTCGCCTACACGACGGCATCGCCCACCCTTCACCTGGACACCACCTGCTCATCCTCTGGGACAGCTCAGGGCCACCTGCCGGGGCCCAGCCTCCCTGGTGGGTCACCGCTGCTCCCCACTGCCTCTCAAGCACGAAACTCGGCTCCCTGTTTGGCGTTTCCCTCGCTGCAGCCTCGAGGGCGCACAGAAGGCCTGACACCCACAAATGTCTAGACGATAAAGCGTGGTCTCTCCGGACAGGACCCCAGGACCCAGTCTTTACTCACCTCTGAGAAGAACACGGAGAGGATGGCCAGACTGATCCAGTGAATTACACCAGCAAACTGGAACGCGCTGGAAACTGAAACACACAGTAACGGGGGCCGCTTTCAGGAGCAAGGACTCGAGTGCATCGGTCGAGGGGCTCCCCAGCCTGGGACACAGGGGCTCGTGTGGACGTTTCGATCTGGATGACTCGGGCCAGAGGACTCGCAGGGCGGCTCTAAGTGGCGCGTGCGACGGCGGTGAGGGGGACGCCGTCCTCTCCCTGGCCAGCCCCCCACCTCCGCCGGCCGCCGCTCTGAGTCCTAGCTCTGCCCCTCGGCCTGACGGGCTCTGCGTCCTGGGAAAACGGCAGAGGGGCCCACGGGAGGCACCGTGGCTTCTGCGCCCGGACGGGCAGCACGTCAGGTCAAGATGAGCTGCCGCAAGTCCCCACCACGGTTCGTCCCCCGGTGCCCTGCATGCTGGTGGGGCCACGGCAAGCTTACTGCGACCTTTCACTCTGAACAGTGAGAGGAGAGGCGGCAGTGGCAGCCAGGGTGTCTCAGAAAGCAGGCAGAAGGGAGGACTGGAAGGAGGAGCTGACGGTTGGGGACACCGGCCTCTGAAAGCGGC
>NW_011921991.1:0-2142 GCF_000151845.1 Pteropus vampyrus
GCTCCCTCCCATGAACACATTGCACAATATAGTAAAATAACCATGTTGTCCTAGCTACAGCAATCAGACAGGACACATATAAGGCATCCAAATTGGAAAGGAAGTAAAACCATCACTATTTGCAGATGACATCATTCCGTATGTAGAAAAACCTAGACTCCACCGAAAAACTATTAGAACTAATAAATGAATTCAATGAAGTTACAGGATATAAAATTAATATGTTGAAATTTGCTATTTCTATATACTCATGAGTGGTCAGAAAGAGAAATTAAGAAAACTATCCCATAATCACATCAAAAAGAATGCCTAGGAATTCTTTTAGTATTTTTTTTTAATTTTATATTAGTTTCATGTATACAGTTCATTGGTTAGTTTATGTAGTTTATAAAGTGATCCCCCAATTACTCTATCACCCATCTGGCTCTACACATAGCCATTACAATACTATTGACTATATTCCCTGTGCTGTACTCTACATCCCCATGACTATTTTATAACTACCAATTTGTACTTCATCTAGGAATGAATTTAACCAAGGAGGTAAAAGACCTGAATGCTGAAAACTATAAGACATTGAAAATACAAATAATTGAAAGGCTATATCATGCTCATGGATTGGAAGGATTAATATTAAAATGTCCATACTACCCAAAACAATATACAGATCCAATGCAATCCCTACCAACCAATAGCCTTCTTAAAACTAGACTAATCCTGAAATTGATATGGAACCACAAAAAGACTCCAAATAGCCAAAGCAATCTTAAAGAACAAAGTTGGAGGTATCATGCTCCCTAATTTCAAACTATACTACACAGCTTAAAAAATCAAAATAGTATGATACTGGCACAAAAACAGACACATAGATCCATGGAACAGAATAGCCCAGAAATAAACGTACATATATATATATGGTCAATTAACTTATGACAGAGGAACCAAGAATATACAATAGGGATAGCAGTCTCTTCAATAAATGGTGTTAGGAAAACTAGACAGACACGTGTAAAAGAATAAAATTAACACTCTTATACCATATATGAAAATAAACTCAAAATGGATTAGAGGCTTAAATGTAAGACCTGAAACCATAGTACTAGAAGAAAACATAGGCAGTAAACTCTTCAACATCAGTCTTAGCAATATCTCTTTTGATATGTCTCCTCAAGCAAGGGAAATAAAAATAAACGAATGGGACTATAGCAAACGAAAAAGCTTCTGCACAGTGAAGGAAATTATCAAAACAAAAAGACAACCTACTGAATGGGAGACGATATTTGCAAGTGATATCCAATAAGGGGGTCAATGTCCAAAATATATAAGGTACTCATACAACTCAACATCAAAAAAATCTGATTAAAAAATGGGCAGAGGACATGCATAGATGTTTTTCTAAAGTAGACATACCAATGGCCAACAGACATTTGAAGAGATGCTCATCAGCACTAATCATCAGAGAAATGCAAATCAAAACCATAGTGAGTTACTACCTTACACCTGTCAGAATGGCTAGTATCCAAAAGTCAATAACAAGTGTTGGTGAGGATATGGAGAAAAGGGAACCCTTGTGCACTGCTGGTGGGATTGTAAATTGGTGCAGCCACTATGGAAAACAGTATAGAGATTCCTGAAAAAATTAAAAATAGGACTACCATACAATATAGCAATTCCACTTCTGGGTATTTATCCCCCCAAAATGAAAATACTAATTTGAAAAGCTAAATGAACCCCTATGTTCATTTCAGCATTATTTGCAATAGCCAATATATGCAAGCAACCTAAGTGTCCCATTGATAAAGATGTGGTGTGTGTATATATACATATATATGTATATATACATATATATGTATATATATATTATTTATTTATATACACAGCAATAGAAAAGAATGAAATCTTGCCAATTGAAATAACATGGATGGACCTAGACGATATTATACTAAGTGAAGACAGAGAAAGACAAATACTGTATGATTTCACTTATATGTAAAATCTAAAAAAATGACAAAACAAAAACATAGCAACAGAACTGATGGTTGCTGGAAGGGTGGAGGTAGGGGAGGGAAATAAGTGAAAACGGCAAAGGGGAATAAGAGGTAAAACTTCCAGTTATAAAATAAGCCACAGAGATGTAGCTGA
>NW_011921992.1:0-2142 GCF_000151845.1 Pteropus vampyrus
GTAGAGTATCAGAAGAACAAGAAGATTCAAGATAACAAATCCATGATCATAGGAAAATATAACATACTTCGTTAAGAAAAAAATATAGGATAAGAATTACCCTTCCCTCTTTAAGGAATAAAATTCTAATTCAAAGACATTAAGAAGTAGCTAAATATGTCTTATTTTATACAAATACAATGCCAAGAAGTTCCTTTATTTAAAATATCTACTCTGTAAATGGTAGAACTATGTAATCTAGATTCTAAATTCAGTTGAATGTTCATAATCAGAAAATTATATTATTTGATAGTTATCTTCACGAATTTTCTCTTTCCTCCTTCTTAGAAATAAGTGCTCACATATGAGGGTTATCCTTTAAAATCATTTCATATATAATTTCTATCCTTGGCTTTAGTGTACTTCAAATTTTGTTATATGTGGTTTAGATAAATGTACATAATTATACAGCATCAATGACTACAAAGATGGCATTAATGTGCAGAGAATCTGATCATGATTAAACAATAATGAAATTTAAGAAACACTTGAAATTTGTTACACCATTATTTTTTCAATCCTATACAATATTAGCAAAATATCTGGTGTTTGGAACTGTTCTTTGCTTTTTATGGACTCTCTTCTATAATGGCATGATAAAACTACTTCATTGTTTTTCTTTTTCCAAGTTTTATTGAAGTACGATTGATAAACAGAAATTATATATATGTACATATATGGTAAAACATGAAGGTGTTTTTATTGTACAACATGATGATTTAGTACATATATACACTCTGAAAAGATTACCACAATCAAGTTAATTAATGTATCCATCTCTTTATACAGTTACTGTATGTGGTGTGTGTATGTGTGTGTGTGTGTGTGTGTGTGTGTGTGTTGATAACATCTAAGATTTACTATCTTCACAGATTTCAAGTATACAATACAGTGTTATTAACTATAGTCTCCATACTGTACCCCATACTGTAATTCCAGAACTTATTCATCTTATAACTGAAAGTTGGTACTCTAACCAACATCTTCCCATTCCCTAAATGCAGCCACTTGCAACCATACTTCTACTCTCTGATTCTATGAGTTAGATTTTCTTAGATTCCACATATAAGTGAGACAATTCTGCGATTGTCTTTCTGTGCCTGACTTATTTCTGTAAGCATAATATCCTCCAGGTTTATCTATATACACATAAATGGCAGTGTTTCCTTCTTTTTATGGCTGAATACTATTCCATTGTGTGTGTATGTAGATAGATGGTAGAAATAGATGATAAATAGATAGATAGATCATAGATAGTGAGATGATAGATAGGTAGATAGATGCATTGACAGATAGATGATAGATAAATAGATAATAGATGATAGATAGATGATAGATAGATAGATAAATAAACATTTGCTTTATCTATTCTTCTGTCAACAGATACTTTAGTTGTTTCCAATCTTTGCTGTTGTGAATAATAATGCAATGAACATGGAAGTGCAGATACCTCTTTGAGATACAGATTTCATTTTCTTCATATATATATATGCAGAAATGGGTTTGCTAGACATATTGTAGTTCTATTTTTTATTTTACATTTTTATTTAAATAGATTGGGATGACATTAGTTAATAAAATTATATAGATTTCAAGTGTACAATTCCTGCAATATACGTCATCAGTATATTGCACTTTGTGTTCACCACCTAAAGTCAAATCTTCCATTACCATATAATTGACCCTCTTTACCCTTATATACCTCTCCCCTCCAACCTTCACCTCTGGTAACCAGTAAACTGGTGTCTGTGTCTATGAGATTTTGTTTGTTTTCCTTTTTCTTCTGTTGCTTTAGTTTTACATTTCACATATAAGTGAAATCATATAGTTCTCAATTGTTTCTGTCTGACTTATTATGCTTAGCATGATAATATCAAGATCCATCCATGTTCTCTTTTCTCGAGATTCCTTTGGCTATCTGGGGCCTTTCATGGTTTCATACAAATCTGAAGATTTTTTGTTCTATTTTATTAAAAAATACCATTGGTATTATCATGCTAAGCAAAATGAGTCAAACAGAAAAAGTTGAGGAACATACGATTTCACTTATGTAGTGAGATATAAAACTGAAAGCAACAAATGAACAAGACAAACAAACAGATG
>NW_011921993.1:0-2139 GCF_000151845.1 Pteropus vampyrus
GGTCCGGGCGCGGCTGCCGGTGTCCCGACGCCGGTCGTCCGCGGTCGAGGTTCGGCTTCCGGGCCGGGGTCGGGGTCCGGGCGCGGCTGCCAGTGTCCGGCATCGGTCGTCCGCGGTCGAGGTCCGGCTTCCGGGCCGGGGTCGGGGTCCGGGCGCGGCTTCCGGTGTCCGGCACCGGTCGTCCGCGGTCGGGGTCCGGCTTCCGTGCCGGAGTCGGGGTCCGGGCGCGGCTTCCGGTGTCCGGCACCGGTCGTCCGCGGTCGGGGTCCGGCTTCCGGGACGGGGTCCGGCTTCCGGGCCGGGGTCAGGGTCCGAGCGCGGCTTCCGGTGTCCCGGCACCGGTCGTCCGCGGTCGGGGTCGGCTTCCGGGCCGGGGTCGGGGTCCGGCCGCGGTTGCCGGTGTTCGGCATCGGGCGTTCCGGGGCCTGTGTCCCTGCTCCCTTGTCCGGTGTCCAGCATCATCCTTTGTTTCCTATGGGTAGTTTAGCATGGGGTTATAAGCTAGAAAAGGGTCAAGGCTTAGGCTTAGTGCATTCAGTTTGGGTAAAGCAGTTAAGGTTTATCTTTAGTAATTGAAGCGAATGTTATCAGGCTTTGAATTTAAAATTAAATTCAGGTCGAGGGTGAGGGTGAGGGTGTATTGGTAGGTTTATATTTGACTTAGGATTAAAAGTTATTGGGAGTGTTACTGTTTTTGCATAGTGTAGCGCTATTGTTTTATGGTTGATTTAGAGTTAAGGTTAGGAACGAGTTTACATTTAGGTCTATGCCCTCACTCAGTGATTGGGGTTTAATTTTTGAATCATTTACGATTTTACTTAGATGGAAGGTCCTAGACATGTTTAGGCTTAGAAAGAGGCGTGTGTGTGTGTGTGTGTGTGTGTGTGTGTGTGTGTGTGTGTAGGATTATTGGTGAATTCATTAGGCCTTGAGGAAGGTTCAAGTTAGGATGAGAGTTGCGACTATGGTGTTAGTTCGATTTCGTGTTAGAACAAGGGTCCTCAGCAGCATGTGATTGGCAGGAGAGCGGGAGAAGCTTTATCTGTATTTGCAGGCGCTCCCTGGTGCCAGCATCACTCCCTCAGCTCCATGACGGTTCATCAGGCATCACATTTTCACCGCGGTTAGGTTTCAGATGCCAGAAAGGTTCCGGAATGCTGGGTTCTGAGCCAGCAGCAAAGATTTTGAAGGTCCGGATAGAAATAAAATTTACATTCGTATGGGAGGTGAGTTTAGGTGTAAGGATAGCTCCTTAGGGTGTTTAGGGTGTTACGGTGTTTAGGAGTCAGACTCAAGGTCGTCCTTTATCCCAAGGTGACCGTGGCTTGGCAGGTTTTGGGTTCATTTTCAAATAAGAGGTTGGTTAGGTTTATTTCTATGGTCATTGATATTCGCTGCTCCGGTTATCGTCAGGGTCAGGGTTAGTTTTAAAGCTGTCTTTTGTGGTCACGTTTAGGTGAGGAGGGTTAGGATCACCTCGGTAAACGGAAGTATGATTACGGCGGTTGCAGTTAGGGCAAGAGATTGAGGGTGAGCGGTTCAGGGTTAAAGTCGGCCTTTGTGTAAGGTAGGGTTTAGGGTCTATGCTTTTCATCTAGGCTTAGGGGTCATCAGTTACCTTTTGGTGTTATGAATTAAGATTTACGTCAGGGATAAGGTTAGTTAGGGTGTTACCGTTTATGGTCAGATAAACTTGTAAATAGATTTGCGTTCTGTTTTGTTTATGAATCAAGTGACAGGGTGGAAGTTATCTTTATGTGGAATTATCATTAGAAGTTAGGTTAAGTAGTATGTATGAGTAGACCTATATTTAAAGGTAGAGTTTGAAGTCGGGTTAGAGTTCAGGTTTGATGTTATGATTCGTTTAGGGATATGTTAGCATTTACCACTAGGGTTATGGTCACAGGCAGATGTTAAGATAGGGAGAGAACGGTCATGTCTGTTTTACAGTCGTGTGTAGAAGTCACAGAGTTCTGTATTTGTCTTTATGTGTAGAGTTGAAAGTTAGGTTTGTGATAGATGTCAGGATGGATCAGGATTTACATGGTGCAGAATTTGGATTTACGTTTATAGTTATAGGGCAGGGTGAGACATGACGGTTTGGGGATATGAACATCAGATGTTTTTGCGTTAGATGGT
>NW_011921994.1:0-2138 GCF_000151845.1 Pteropus vampyrus
GGAGCTTGCTGTACAAGTGTGCTCGCTTTCTTTCAGCTTTAGAGGATAGCTATCTCTCTAATGGCAAAATGGGACCAGAAGAATTGAAATACCTTACCACTAATAAATCCCGGCAGTCTAATCATGTCTTTGCAGCACGTACGCTCTCTTCCAAAAGGCCACCGCGTGAACCCGCGTCGTACGAATTTCCACAATGAAAAGGCTATATTGTCACTATGGATATCACAGCCTGTGGCTGTGGGTAGATTGCACATTTGCTTCCTGAACTACACTTCTCCAGGCTCATCTCCGAACAATCCTGCAGTCCTTTCAAAATCCCTGTATATCGCTATGCAGAGAAAAGAAGTACGGAGAGCCGTTTCTAAGGAGAAGCGGACAGAGTGGAATCTGCTCTTTTCAGAGATCTGATCCAACATTATTCGCCAGAGTCATCTGACGTCTGCATTAAACAAATTTGGATCCCAGCCTCAGGCTCCATCGGCTGGTCAGTATCCCCCTGAAACATCAGTGGGAGACGGTTTCCCTTTCCATACTCATTGGAAAACATGGTCCGTTCGTTTCGGCCGGTGCCTCTGAATATTCAGGTTAAAGAACATCCTCTCCAGAAGGATTTCCCTTCATATTACCCTTCCTACGACACGCCACACAATGTGGCTTCCTTTGTTCCAAGGCGAAAAACGATGGCAGACTAAAGCTTTTATTCTGCTCTTACTACACAGCACAAGCATACTGCCACTGTCTTATCACCCTTTTGTGCATTCTAGGCACATAGCAAGCTAAGGAGAACGGATGTCAAAACTGTTTCCAACCAGCGCTTTGGTGCCGGACAAAGGACACGACCGAACAAATCTACGGTTTTGTCAGACTGGGATTGAGCCTGACTCAGGTCCCAAGGAACGGGGCTCAGTTCTTGCTCACATCCTAAATGCTTGACTCCATGTACAGGCAAGAACTCCAATTTCTCTGCTTTCTTACACTGCCGACTTTCTTTACAGCATACAGCAAAACTTGCACCAAATGATCGAATACACTTCTGGACTAGAGAAATCAAGCGTTCCAAAACGGTTTCCTTTGCATGCGCTGTACACCTTCTCGCACTTTAAAGTCTTTCTAGCTCCGTAATGGCAGAAGAAGACCCGAACACATAAAGCACCATACCACCGGGTTAATCGCCGCATTCTAAGAATGTGTCTTCAGCATAGACGCTCTCTTCCAAAATGCTGCTGCCCGAACCCGCTTCGTACGAAATTTCCCAATGGATCTGCCAGCTTTCCAATTTCACACTTTCTCTTTGTGGCAGGAGACCAAGATTAGTTCAGAGTCCACAGTTCCCATGTCACTGCATAGAACAATGCTGCAGCCCAGTCAATGTATCTGTCTATCAGTCAGCATAAAGGATGTCTACTGAGCACCGTTACTAGGCAGAGGCTTCCAGAATGGAAGCAATTCTGACAAAGGCTATGCCTCCAAAATCATGCGTCAGAGTGCTCTAACTTCTGAATGAAGCATACTTGCATTCCAGCCTCAAGGCTCCATCAGTGGCTCGGAAGCCCGCTGACACATCCCAGAGACAGTTTCAGTTACCATATGCATGAGAAAACACTGTTCGTTTATGGACCGGCGCTTCTGAGGACACAGATTACAAATACATCCACACCAAACAATTTTCTTTAAAATGACCCTTCAGCACCACACACACTCACGCACAGACACACACAGAGTGGCTTTTCTTTGGCGATTGCCAAAAGACCGCATATGAAAGCTGTTATTTGACTCGACCACAGATTGCAGACATGCTGCCACTGGAAGAGTACATGCTGCTGAATTCTTTCAGATGGCAAGCTCAAGACGATGGATGTCCAAAGACTTTTCCACCGCCACTTTGGTACGGCAAAAGGGCACATGAGAAACAGCTTTACAGATCTGTCAGTCTGGGACGGAACACCCACCATGTCACACACAACAGAGTAAGAAGTGGTTCCAAACAAGTAACTATGACCTTAACCACGAGAACTGCAACTTCTCTCAGTACTTACTTAGAGGGCCGCCTTACTTCACAGCATCCAACAATGACTGCACTTCTGGATCATACAAGCCAGGCAATCCCAAAGGAGCTTGCTGTACAAGTGGTGCTCGTG
>NW_011921995.1:0-2138 GCF_000151845.1 Pteropus vampyrus
TCAAGCGGCCTGCCTTCTCTGGTAGACCAGGGGTCCACACAGGTTTCCTTCGAAAATCCACCATATACATATATATGCATATAGATGAACATATATATGCATATATATGTATATGGTAGATCTGGCAAAAAGCTCTCTAGTGACGTCCATTTTGAGCCGGAACTGCAGACTTCCGAGATACGGCTCACTTGCGGCAAATTCACGGCCCTCCCGGCGCCTCGGGGCTCTGAGGGCGATGCTCGGTCGTCTGCGGGGACGGGGGTACAGAAGTTGCGGAAGCACTCACTGACACTTTGAGCCCCTAGAGGTACAAACGACGTCTCATTGCTCTCTGTATCCTCGTGCAGAGCTCCAGGCCACCCACACACAGCGTACCCAGGGATGCTTCGGCCCCTCCGTCCCTGGAGGCCGTCACCCGCTGGAAAGAGGTCAGTTGGGGGACACTGCAGACAGCCGTGGGTCTGATTTCGGCCTCCGTGCCTCTTGAGCTTTGCGATCACCTCTTTGAGCCTTTCATTTCTTCATTTTGAATGCGTACACGGGGACCATTACGACCATCCCAGGCAGAAAGGTGAGGGAGAGGGAGGTGTCTGCTTCCGTCCCGAAGTCTGATTTCCAATGCGGAAAGCAGGAAGGAGCAGAGGCCTTAGGAAGGAGCCCCGGGGCCTCTGGGATGAAAAGAGATCCTGCTGAATTGTGGCTCTGGAACGCCCGGTGTCCACACTCCGGGAAGGTGGAGGTGCTAGGAACGGCCTGTCTTATCTCAAACGTCTAAGGAAAATACAGCCTTTTGTTTTAAAAATCACTATATATATATATTTTTATATATATATATAGATACATAGATAGATAGATAGATAGATAGATAGATAGATAGATAGATAGATAGATGAATATATATATAGAAAGAGTGAGAGAAATAGATAGATAGATAGATAGATAGGTAGATAGAGAGAGAGAGTGAGAGGGAGAGAGAAAGAGAGAGAGATAGAGATATAGAGATATCTATAGATTCAGATACAGATATAGATATAGATATATCTAGGGGAGATCTGGCAAAAAGCACTCTACTGACGTCCATTTTGAGCCTGAACTGAAGACTTCCGAGATACGGCTCACTTGCGGCAAATTCACGGCCCTCCCGGCGCCTCGGGGCTCTGAGGGCGATGCTCGGTCGTCTGCGGGGACGGGGGTAGTGAAGTTGCGGAAGCACTCACTGACACTTTGAGCCCCTAGAGGTACAAACGACGTCTCACTGCTCTCTGTATCCTCGTGGAGAGCTCCAGGCCACCCACAGACAGCGTACCCAGGGATGCTTCGGCCCCTCCGTCCCTGGAGGCCGTCACCCGCTGGAAAGAGGTCAGTTGGGAGACACTGCAGACAGCCGTGGGTCTGATTTCGGCCTCCGTGCCTCTTGAGCTTTGCGATCACCTCTTTGAGCCTTTCATTTCTTCATTTTCAATGCGTACACGGGGACCATTACGACCATCCCAGGCAGAAAGGTGAGGGAGAGGGAGGTGTCTGCTTCCGTCCCGAAGTCTGATTTCCAAAGCGGAAAGCAGGAAGGAGCAGAGGCCTTAGGAAGGAGCCCCGGGGCCTCTGGGATGAAAAGAGATCCTGCTGAATTGTGGCTCTGGAACGCCCGGTGTCCACACTCCGGGAAGGCGGAGGTGCTGGGAGCGGCCTGCCTTCTCTGGTAGACCAGGGGTCCACACAGGTTTCCTTCGAAAATCCACCATATACATATATATGCATATAGATGAACATATATATGCATATATATGTATATGGTAGATCTGGCAAAAAGCTCTCTAGTGACGTCCATTTTAAGCCGGAACTGCAGACTTCCGAGATAGGGCTCACTTGCGGCAAATTCACGGCCCTCCCGGCGCCTCGGGGCTCTGAGGGCGATGCTCGGTCGTCTGCGGGGACGGGGGTACAGAAGTTGCGGAAGCACTCACTGACACTTTGAGCCCCTAGAGGTACAAACGACGTCTCATTGCTCTCTGTATCCTCGTGCAGAGCTCCAGGCCACCCACACACAGCGTACCCAGGGATGCTTCGGCCCCTCCGTCCCTGGAGGACACGTCACCCGCTGGAAAGAGGTCAGTTGGGGGACACTGCAGACAGCCGTGGTG
>NW_011921996.1:0-1052 GCF_000151845.1 Pteropus vampyrus
AACCCACTATTCTTTTGGTGTCATGGAAGAATACGTAGGCCCCATTCCATCAAATTGGATTTCCGAGTTTGTTGTAAACTAATAGTTTCAGAAATCCCCTCAGCTCTCCGAAGACAGGGAGGACAGCTAAAAAACATGATGTAACTCGTTTCCTTTGAGGCCACCCATGTGCGTAGGGGTGGCGCCCTCGCGTGCGCGTTGCTCTGTTCACAAGAGGATAGGACTCAGCCAATAGGCCCCCGCCTGGAATTTTCGGGCCAGCATCAGAGATGTCAGAAATTTGGTCTGTACTTCCTTCTCGAAGAGAAGGTCTCCAGGCTCAGCAAGTCATGTAGACTGGCTAAGTGTCTTGTGATGTTCAAAAACAAAAACAGAATATACGTTGTGGCCCAGCAATTGTACTTGTAGCTCACCCCTTGCCCCACCTCCTTACACTACCCCCCCCCCCCCCCCCGCTTTTGCTCTTAATCTGCCCTCCACGCCGACAAACAAAGGGCCCCAGGAGTTTTTATGGCTGAAGGTCTTCTGTATTTCATTCCAAGAGAAAACATAAACGGGTGGAGGGGGCGGCAGAGAGTTTACAAAGCAGGTTTCTTTTTCTATGTAAAAGTCATCAGCCTTCTTCCTCATGTCTAGGTCACCAAACAATCCCAGAAGTCACACAAGATGAGGTGATAGTCACGCTGCAGAGGTTTTTAAGTTGTTCCTGGCCACGCCCGCCTGTTTTGGGATCAGCATCTATTTCTGGAGCCCTGGCAGAGGGGGCCCTGATTCTCCAGCTTGAAAGCAAAACCACTCATCTATCTCCTCATTAGAGAACCAGAGGGTGGGTCCCCAAGGCAGCTCCCCACAACCCACCACTTCAAAACCACCACGAACAGAAGGCCAGGAAATTCGACACGGTAAAAGATGCCCAAAGGGTTACTAATTTAAGATTTCTGCAACTAGGGAACAGGAAGCATGAAGTCTTTCCAGAGAGCAAGCCATGCAGAACCCCAGGAAATGCTTCACCCTTCTCGGTACCTGGACCCTCAGAGAAGCCGGACAGGCTG
>NW_011921997.1:0-2136 GCF_000151845.1 Pteropus vampyrus
TAGAAATTAAATCGACCGATTTGTATTATGTGTTTGAAACGTACAAGCATAAAAATCACATTTCAGACTTACGTTTGAATGTTTCCAAAACCCTTTTGACCGACATCATCATAAAAACACTACTGCATATGAACATCATCATGAAAGGGTTCTTTAGAGTTCTGACGTGTATTGTCTTTATTTCTGTACGTATTTTTTTTATAGCACAGTTCAAAGGCGATACACGTTAACGACAGGAAAATGGGACGACCTAAGTAAATACAAAAGAATTCGATGCAAACTCTTACCCCAATTAGCTCTAAATTCAAATCTAGTTCCGGTAAGTGTTTTATTGTACTTTCTGCCAAACTCTGTTCTATAAACGTTTATTCAGTGTTCAAAGCATATTGTGGACGTGTGTGTGCTTATACATGATGTTGTATTTTGATCAGTGTCATAATAATTATGCACCCAATTAGATTCCAATTCCTCCTTATAAATTCTTTGAATTATGATGTGTGCTACGTAGACGTCTTGTAGATGATGCATTTCATCATTTTGGGGGTATAGTTAGCTACTGAGAGATAACCAAAACTAAGTAATAAGCTCTCACATCGTATGGCTCACATACGTTTGACGTAGTTTGGCTTTTACGTGCTTGTAAGTGATATTATTTTGAAGATGCAGACAAACATTTTTTTTTATTTCCTCTGAAATCAGAGTGTCAGAGCATGTCAGAAGTTATGGGGAAGCTTTGAGAGAGTCAGGAGAATGGTAGATGGAGACGGGCATGAAACAGATTGTATCTAATTGCTGGCCATAGATGATTCATGAATAAAACACACAGCATTATGGTCTGTCAGGTTTTAATGAGATGCTTGTAAGAGTGATTTCTCAGTCTCTCAGATTATAATCACATCTTCTACATAATGTTTCACACGGACTCTGATTCACGACTAAAAAGTCTGATTTTTCAATGCTTAAAAAATATAAATTGAGAAGAATTGACTTCAAAGCTCTAAACGAATGTGCATATGGTAATTTTATGGCCGCATTTTCACTATGCACAAGTGGGATACTCCATTTTCCCTTCACGACAGGTGACTCGAAATGCACGATGAGGTGATACTTCTCGAAATCCATATTTACACATAAATTCAACAGTATCATCTGTTTTAGTATAATACTTTTTCTTATCTTCCCATCTTAACTGTATCTTATGTATTTCCATCATTTCTTGTGATATTACACATGCATCTGAAGGTAAAATAAAAATGAACATAAAACATTAAGTCGTATACAAATATTTTCCACAGAATTTCACACTTTCACATAGACTCTTCTATGTGTCCAAAAATTCAGTCTCAGAACGTTTTCCAAAACAATTCAGTGAAAATCCGTCGTGTACATTTAAATCATTCTACACTCTTCATGATGTAAAAATGAGGAACTATGTTTAATGTGTGATAAAGATTTCTAATGTCAATGACCATCTGAAGAGCTTTCATGAAAGAATCTTTTGTTGCTGTTGTTGCTTAAGAATATTTCAAATGACATCTCCTCGTATATTACTATTTGCTAGTCAAGCATTCAACAGAGTGGTTGTTAATCCATGAAAATTCTATTATGAACAGCAAAACATCATACTCATTACATTGATTTTCCCAGGACCCATGAAATATTAACGTCCTTACCTAAGCACTTTGGTGGTTTTGACCACTGTCCATGTATACACGTTATTGTCCTGTGTCCCCGAAGCTCATAGAAGGACTGGCACTGGTACTCAACGGACGACCCCGGAGGGTACAAATCTAATGAGAATGTGGTGATGTCGCCATTGTCAATAGATGGCGGAGGCCCGCATTTTCCTTCAGGATCTACAAATATTATTTCATTTATTAAAAGACCAAACCATCACGCAGAAAACAGAGCGAAGAACAAAACCAGCAAACTATGGAATATGAAGCTTCGTGTGAGTCTGAAAAAGGAAACGATTCGTCGGAGAAATTCTAATCGTACGAAGTGAGAATTACAACATTTCGTACCCCTCCGCGGATGTCACGTTGAAGCACACATAAAACGGAAATAAATATGTCTGCTTTGCCATATTCCAGTATAAAAATGGTTTTTGTCACGGCCACTGCCAGGCAGAATCCT
>NW_011921998.1:0-1104 GCF_000151845.1 Pteropus vampyrus
CTATACCTGGTGTGACATGATCCTATCAGCCTTTCAAATCCTATTATCTAGGTTGTTTTCACTTCTTCTTATTGATCCATTTATTGATTCAACTATTAATGAAACTTTCCTACTGGAGAAGAATGGCCAAAGCAATAAAGTCAGCCTCCAGACTAAGTGATTTGATTGTGCTTTGTGCACTGAATATTTAAGAAGTAAAATCAAAGAGTTGCCTGCTCATGGGCCTACCTCGTGTATTTATTTCATAACTGAATCAAGTCATTCTGTAACATTCCCTCCTCTATACATAAAGTTATTTCAATAATAATTATGAAATTGAATAATAATAATTACCTAAAGAAAAAGAATGAAATTTTCTTTGATTGTGTTTTGTATGTGTCTTCAGGCTGATAAACAAACAAACAAACAGACAGACATTATAGTACAAAAAAGCAAATAAGTAATGGCTTAATAGTTCTTAGTACATTAGAGCATTTGGGGGGAAAAACTAGGAAAAAACATTACTTTCTGATATTCTCAGTAATGAGTAATAACATTACAGTTTAACAGGAAGTTATAATTATGAAAGATGAATAACAATTAAATTTTTTTATTCTGAAGTTGTAATTGAAAGCAAGAAAAATATATATGTACATTAAAATTTGCACACATAGATTTGCAGTCTATTTTGCTGTTTTAAATTTGAAACAAATAAAATGCCAAGTGCTAACATAGAATGTAATTCAAGATCTGTTTCTTTTCACTATAATCACTGCACTATCCTCACTTGGAATCTGAAGGCAAGACTCTGTGGTATCTCAAGGGGTTGGAGACAGACAAGCTGGACTATTGCAAAGTTCCCCTTGAAATGACTGCAGGTAGCCGGTTCTGTAAGTTTTAGGGGTTGACAGTATAGCGGGAAGTTATAGTTTATATATTACATACCATTAAAATTTCACAGTCACCACAGCGATTATTTTGAACTTAGACCAACAGAAACATTATGAACTGAGGAGTATTTTTTTATGACACGTCTTAGAGTCGCTGGCACACGGTGTGAATGCAAAGCAGACGCTTTTCACTTGGTTTATTATCGTTAAATTCTCCATGGGCAAAGCACGCACT
>NW_011921999.1:0-2134 GCF_000151845.1 Pteropus vampyrus
GGGGAGAGGGCGTGTCCAGCCGCTGGGGAAAGGGCGGAACCGTTAGCCAGGGAAGGGGCGAGGGCAGCCAGCCCTGGGAAAGGTTTCTGGGCCTGGAGGCGGCTCAGGCCATGGCCCCGCCCCGTCGTCCACTTCCCCCGCCTCCAGGCCTCTTTAGGCCACACCCTCCGGCCGCCCATTGTTTGGCTCAGCTGTATGAAGTTTCCTTTCTGACGTGATCAGCATCCAGACCCTGAAGAGAACAGGTTAACAATTTTGTGTCCTATGGAACAGTGAGAAAGGCCTGCTCGGCCAAAGGAAGACGAAACAAATCCAAACCAGAGCACTGCCACCCAAACCAAATCAAATCGAACCCAACCCAAAAGATGAGAAACAGAGGTAAAGGGTTAGAAAGTGATCATTGAGGCGGATATTGGCAACAGACACGAGAAAGGTCTCACGTACCCGATTCTGGCAGAGCGGAAAATCCAAATGCAAAAATTAAGAATCGAACGGTTAAACAGGCAATCGAAAATGAGGACGTCCACAGAGGGGTACGAGGAAACACACACGACTAGCAGACAGGAAGAAGATGTGGAACCTTACTCAGAATCAAAGAAATGCAAACCGAAACGGTCGCGGCCGATCATTTTCTACCTTACAAGTTGCCCAGCGTGAAAAGAAAGTGATCGCTGACAGCCGCTAGTGTGCAGGATCGGATCGCGGATGGGAAACGTGTCCTCGTGCGTTGGTTGCCAAACATGAAGTGCTACAACTTTCCGAAGGACAAGTCGACACTATCTACTAGATCTATCCATCCTGCAGCCGCTGAGCAGAACGCTGTTTGGGATCTGCACGGTAGAAATGTTCATCTAATTTCGCCAAGATATGGACTCAGATACAGATGCAGAGATATGTTACATCGTGTAGAACAGGTGTTCGTGGCAACATGTTTTTAGCATCGCCAAAGAAAAACGATAAAAAGAGAAAGAGGAAAGAGAAAAGAAACCGAGATCCACAAATCAGAGCCCAAACCTGAAGCGACCCAAGGATTTGAACGGGGTGAAATTACAAGCATTTTTTATCCATTGATCGATCGATCGATTGATTGATTTCCTCATTCGTTCATTTCTTTATTTTTGTTTATCGATTTGTTCGTTTGTATGCCCAAGGAGCGTGGTGATAGGTGAAGTAAGCTCGAATCAAGTATGACAAGCAAGTTCAGCGTTAGCACTCCCATAGCAGAAAGGGCGACTTGACTCGGAGAGAGTCCGTGCACCCTGCCCTTTCTAGGTCCCCTGCTCAGGATCTCGCAGTCCTGAGTCCCTGGGAAAGTGAGCTGCTGGGTCTTTTTTTATTCCTTTGTACCTTTGTGGGCTTTCTCAATTTTCTCTAATGGGCACGGATTAATTCTGAGTCCTAAGGTAGGTGCAGTATCTATCAATATTCAAGGAACAGCCCTGGATGTGATGTTTTACTCCACAGTCACGATGCATTCTTCTGTGCTTCCACTGGAGGGCAGCAGAAGCACACCAAACGCAAATCCTCTTTGGTCTGCAGGTGAACACTGCTGCTAAGAGCTCAGTTCTTTTGCCATGTTCCTTACTGAAAAGATTCGTCATGACTTGTGCTTTTCCGATCCATTGACTATATACTCGCTGCAGGAATTGATATATAGGAGAAAACACAAGTCCCCTGGAGACACGCTCTGCCGATCCAAGCAAGGTTGACGAACTGGCGTTTATCTTCAGGTTTCGGCGTATGTGATGGATAGAGGCATGCACACATTTGGAAATGAAATGTGCCCCCTGCGCAATCGTTTTATCACCTGCCCTTTCAACTCAGATGTCTCTGGAGCCTTTTTCCGTTTCTCTAATTTTTTATTTTTTTTTGTTTTTGATGTATGTTTTCGAAAGGTTGCCTCGTGTTCCAGCCGGTGGACGCATTGGAACGCGCCTAAGGCATTGCCACGTGGCTATTTAGGCTGTCTTCACCGGCTTTCCACGATCGAAAGTGTCCTGTGCATAAAAAGTGAGACGGTCACGCAAGTGGTCCTCCCTCAGATCTGATCCAGGTGAGTGTTTTTGCCATCGTCGCTTCGTAAATTTTCAAGCCGGAAGAGGTGGCAGGCCGGTTGCAAGGTCTCTCTACGGAT
>NW_011922000.1:0-1113 GCF_000151845.1 Pteropus vampyrus
GGCCCCGCTCGGAGGGGCTTCTCTGACCTCTCCTGGAGAAGGGTCCTTGTTGAGCCTCCAGGGGTTGGGTCAGGAGAGGAACGGGGGAGGCCAGCAGTTGGAAGTGGTGGCTCCTCTGGGCTTGAGGTCCTGCTGGGAGAAAGGAGGTCAGGAACATGGTTCTCCGGACAAGGGAGGTAGGGCAGGAAGGGGGAGTCAGAAGAAAACGAGGGGAAAGGGAGCAGGGGCCAAATGGCAGTCACTCTCCACATGGGAGGAAACTCTTAAAGGTTGTGAAGTGGGGAGAAGAGAGGCTTCTTGCTGCAAACTAACCCCAAGGAAGGCAGGGGGCTCCATCAATGGGGGTGCTCAGAATTGGCAGGAGCCCCAGGAACATGTGTTGGAGGCAGCGAGCCTCTCCTGGCAGGGCGGCAGGGTGAGATGACCTCATCCCTTCCCGTCTCAGCAACTGAGGCTTTATTATTCCAGTCTCTAGGTAGACATGACGCTATGCTGAGCCTAAAGGTTAGCTGCCTTTGCCTGGGACTCTCTTGGCCCCCTGACCGGAGGGGACCTCCAGTAGAATTGCTGGAGCATCTCCCTTGGGGCTCCTCCTGGCTCTCCTCCACAGCTTGGGTCCTCCCTCAAGTTTAGGGGATGGCAGACAAACAGGGTACTCCTAGGGGGAGCTGGCCACCCTCCCTTCTGTGCCACGGGCATCCTGATAGAGAATTTTCTGCTGTCCACCTGGTATACCCCGCAGGAGCAGGCTTGAGAGTGAACGTTGCAGGTAAAATAGACAAAGCTAAAAGACACACAAATACCATGTACTGGCAGAGACAAAATTCTGAGTTCCACTTTGAATCACTCCATGCCTGTTTCAAAGACCTCCTGAGCCTGGTTTCCATGACAAACGAAGCAGATTCCCAAAGAGCCAGAGGCAGCCAGTCCCTCCCGCCTTCCTCAGGTCCTCCCTGCATTAAACCTGTCCAGATGAGGTCTCGCTGGCAGATCCACTAATTGCACTCTCTTGGAATCGGTCCAAGGTACCCAAGGGGGCCTGCCCAAGACTGCAATCCACTTAATGAGCCCTGGGCATTTAGCAGGTTTTTCTTGGTAATGAAACTTCTTTTT
>NW_011922001.1:0-2132 GCF_000151845.1 Pteropus vampyrus
TTCTCATTCTGGCTTTCTCGCTCGGCACCCTCACACGCACGATGCTCTTGGTGGAGTTCCCGTGCTCTGATCATTAGCTCATGATCGCTAATAGCATAGTCACCGTCTTACAAGTGAGTCAGACGTTCCTGTACCGGCTCACTTGGCCTGTTAGGGGAGGGAGCACAACTGAGGGTCAGAGGGACCCCAAAAGAGAAGGCCGAGCTGAGGCCCCCAGAAATATACAATAAAAGCTGCCAGAAGAGGCGGAGGTGGAGGCGGTACAGTCTAGCATGGTCTAGGGCAGAGGCCCGGGGAGGCCACCGATGTCTGCGAAGCCCGTGAGAGCGAATCATGACATGGTGTGTATCTACCCTAACGCACATAAGGTTAAGAGGGGCATTAAGGAACCCTTGTGTCCTCGGCATCTCACCAGCTCTGAAGCGCCCATGATTAGGATCCCTCTAAGGTAGGAAGCAGCAGCAGGAACACGCTATCCAGATGAGGGTATGTGAGGGTGGGAGTGTGGGAAGGTCTCACATGATGAGACTGTTGTCTGTGTTACAGCTCAGAGTTCTCTAATAGGAGAAGAATCTTGTCAGGATTGTGAATTTAAGAAAAACTGTGACAAAGCAACTCTCTTTAACCACGCGAGAACCGGCACAAAGGAGAAATGCTTTGATCTTAATGAATGTAGTAGATCCTGTGACAAAACCGCCACTGCGAAATACAATCAAGTTCACATGGTTATGATGCACTATGAATGTAATAAAAATGAAAATAACTTCAGTAAGAATTCACCCCTTACTCAACCTCAGAGAGCTGCTCCAGGACAGGCTTTTGCAAGAAGTAAATGTGAAGAAAACTTGAGCCAGAGCTCAGCCCAGAAAACACCAACTGGAGATATGTACTGTGTTTTTAATGGATGTACAAATGCCTTCTTCCAGGAATTAGACCTTAGAGTATATCAGAGAACTCAAACAGAAGAGAAATTCTGCAAATTTGATAAATATGGAGAATTCTTGCATCAAAACTCACCCCTCAGTGTACATCAGGAAAGTACCACAGGAGAGGAGTCATGAGAAAGTAATAAATGCAGGAGATTATTTTACAAGAATGCACACGTCATTCAGCATCAGAGGACCTGCTCAGGGGAAAAAACTCAAGGCAATGAATGCGGGAAATCCTTTTGTTCAAATTCACACCCTATTCATTATCCTGGAACTCATATGGGCGTCAATCTCTATGCATGTAATGAATGTGGGAAAACTTTTTGTCAGACATCAAACCTCAGTGAACATGTGATAGTTCATAAGGAGAAGCCTTATGATAACAATGGATGTGGGAAATCTTACAAGAACTCTGCTGTCTTAGTACACCACAGAACACACACAGGGATAAAACCCTATCAAACTAATGACTATGGGAAATCGTTCTCCAAAATTGCACAGCTCAAAGAACATGAGAGAATTCACAGTGGGGAGAAACCCTATGAATGTATTGAATGTGGGAAAACTTTCTCTAACAAGACCCACCTCAGTGTACATCAGAGAATTCATACAGGGGAGAAACCCTATGAGTGTAATGAATGTGGGAAAACTTTTGCTGATAATTCAACCTTCAAAGCGCATCACAGAAATCACACAGGGGAGAAACCCTATGAGTGTAATGAATGTGGGAGGTCTTTTGCCTATATATCTGTTCTCAGAACACATCAGAGAATTCACACAGGGGAGAAACCCTATAAACGTACTGACTGCGGGAGATCTTTCGCCCATTATTCAGCCCTCAGAGCACATCACAGAATCCACACAGGTGAGAAACCCTATAAATGTAATGGCTGTGAGAAAACTTTCACCCGTGATTCAGTCCTCAGGATACATCAGAGAATTCACACTGGGGAGAAACCTTATAAATGCAATGAATGTGGGAAAGCTTTTGTCAATAGTTCATCCCTCAAAATACATCAGAGAATTCACACAGGCGAGAAACCCTATGAATGTAATGACTGTGGGAGATCTTTTGTTAATAATTCAGCCCTCAGAGCACGTCAGAGAATTCACACAGGTGAGAAACCTTATAAATGTAATGGCTGTGAGAGAACTTTCACCCGCAATTTAGCCCTCAAAGCACATCAGAGAATTCACACCTGA
>NW_011922002.1:0-2131 GCF_000151845.1 Pteropus vampyrus
CACCCAGCCTCAGGCTCCATCGGTTGGTCAGTATCCCCCTGAAACATCAGTGTTGAGACGGTTTCCCTTTCCATACTCATTGGAAAACATGGTCCGTTCGTTTCGGCCGGTGCCTCTGAATATTCAGGTTAAAGAACATCCTCTCCAGAAGGATTTGCCTTCATATTACCCTTCCTACGACACGCCACACAATGTGGCTTCCTTTGTGCCAAGGCGAAAAACAATGGCAGACTAAAGCTTTTATTCTGCTCTTACTACACAGCACAACCACATTGCCACTGTCTTATCACCCTTTTGTGCATTCTAGGCAGATAGCAAGCTAAGGAGAACGGATGTCAAAACTGTTTCCAACCAGCGCTTTGGTGCCGGACAAAGGACACGACCGAACAAATCTACGGTTTTGTCAGACTGGGATTGAGCCTGACTCAGGTCCCAAGGAACGGGGCTCAGTTCTTGCTCACATCCTAAATGCTTGACTCCAGGTACAGGCAAGAACTCCAATTTCTCTGCTTTCTTACACTGCCGACTTTCTTTACAGCATACAGCAAAACTTGCACCAAATGATCGAATACACTTCTGGACTAGAGAAATCAAGCGTTCCAAAACGGTTTCCTTTGCATGCGCTGTACACCTTCTCGCACTTTAAAGTTTTTCTAGCTCCGTAATGGCAGAAGAAGACCCGAACACATAAAGCACCATACCACCGGGTTAATCGCCGCATTAAGAATGTGTCTTCAGCATAGACGCTCTCTTCCAAAATGCTGCTGCCCGAACCCGCTTCGTACGAAATTTCCCAGTGGATCTGCCAGCTTTCCAATTTCACACTTTCTCTTTGTGGCAGGAGACCAAGATTGCTTCAGAGTCCACAGTTCCCATGTCACTGCATAGAACAATGCTGCAGCCCAGTGAATGTATCTGTCTATCAGTCAGCATAAAGGATGTCTACTGAGCACCGTTACTAGGCAGAGGCTTCCAGAATGGAAGCAATTCTGACAAAGGCTATGTCTCCAAAATCATGCGTCAGAGTGCTCTAACTTCTGAATGAAGCATACTTGCATTCCAGCCTCAAGGCTCCATCAGTGGCTCGGAAGCCCGCTGACACATCCCAGAGACAGTTTCAGTTACCATATGCATGAGAAAACACTGTTCGTTTATGGACCGGCGCTTCTGAGGACACAGATTACAAATACATCCACACCAAACAATTTTCTTTAAAATGACCCTTCAGCACCAACACACTCACACACAGACACACACAGAGTGGCTTTTTCTTTGGCGTTTGCCAAAAGACCGCATATGAAAGCTGTTATTTGACTCGACCACAGATTGCAGACATGCTGCCACTGGAAGAGTACGTGCTGCTGAATTCTTTCAGATGGCAAGCTCAAGACGATGGATGTCCAAAGACTTTTCCACCACCACTTTGGTACGGCAAAAGGGCACATGAGAAACAGCTTTACAGATCTGTCAGTCTGGGACGGAACACCCACCATGTCACACACAACACAGTAAGAAGTGGTTCCAAACAAGTAACTATGACCTGTGTCGGAAGCCAGCCGACCAAGTCAAACCGGGTACCTGAATGGGGGAGCGGGGACTGAGAAAAAAGAGAAGACAGACAGGGTGCAGGAGGGAGAGCAGATCTCACAACTGCGTCTCTGAGTTTATTTCTTAACCTCCTTTTAAACACAATCTGTTTCTTTGTGCATTTCAAAATAACATAAAAGTAACATCCTGAAGATCCAGGTGCAATTGACACTCCCTTCGACACTCCCTTAGGCTATACTTAACCTTCTTCTTCCTGAAATTCAACAGAACCAGCCTTTTCTTTTTTATGCAAGCAGGCCTCCTGAGATAAACCATGCACTCTTTTGAATTTGGGGAGCTTTAGCTCCCTACAATTCCCCCTTTTTTACTTTATAGTAGACTGTGCCTGTCTTAGGTGGCTTCCTGTGAAACATGGAGCTTACCCGTCATTGGAACATGTATTCCATCATACATGCCCTGTCTTAGGTTGTCCAGTTTCCAAGAAGTCCTTACCCGTCTTTGACTACCAGCCACTATATTGGGGTATTTTTATTTCTTAACTTTATTAACATGTATCTCGGAACCAACATCTCGCACTGCTTGT
>NW_011922003.1:0-2127 GCF_000151845.1 Pteropus vampyrus
AGAGTACAAACGGCGTCTCATCTCTCTGTATCTCGTGCAGAGCTCAGCCACCCACAGACAGCGGACCCAGGGAGGCTTTGGGCCCATCCGTCCCTGGAGGCCGTCACCCGCTGGAAAGAGGTCAGTGGGGGGACACTGCAGACAGCTGTGGGTCTGATTTCGGCCTCAGTGCCTTATGAGCTTTGCGATCACCTCTTCGAGCCTATCATTTCTTCATTTTGAATGCGTCCACGGGGACCATTACGACCATCCCAGGCAGAAAAGTGAGGGAGAGGGAGGTGTCTGCTTCCGTCCTGAAGTCTGATTTCCAATGCGGAAAGCAGGAAGGAGCAGAGGCCTTAGGAAGAAGCCCCGGGGCCTCTGGGATGAAAAGAGATCATGCTGAATTGTGGCTCTGGAACGCCCGGTGTCCACACTCCGGGGAGGTGGAGGTGCTGGGAGCGGCGTGTCTTCTCTGGTAGACCAGGGTCCACACAGGTTTCCTTCGAAAATCCACCATATACATATATATGCATATAGATGAACATATATATGCATATATATGTATATGGTAGATCTGGCAAAAAGCTCTCTAGTGACGTCCATTTTGAGCCGGAACTGCAGACTTTCGAGATACGGCTCACTTGCGGCAAATTCACGGCCCTCCCGGCGCCTCGGGGCTCTGAGGGCGGTGCTCGGTCGTCTGCGGGTACTGGGGTACAGAAGTTGCAGAAGCACTCACTGACACTTTGAGCCCCTAGAGGTACAAACGGCGTCTCATTCCTCTCTGTATCCTCGTGCAGAGCTCCAGGCCACCCACAGACAGCGGACCCAGGGAGGCTTTGGCCCCTCCGTCCCTGGAGGCCGTCACCCGCTGGAAAGAGGTCAGTGGGGGACACTGCAGACAGCTGTGGGTCTGATTTCGGCCTCCGTGCCTTATGAACTTTGCGATCACCTCTTCGAGCCTTTCATTTCTTCATTTTGAATGCGTCCACGGGGACCATTACGACCATCCCAGGCAGAAAGGTGAGGGAGAGGGAGGTGTCTGCTTCCGTCCTGAAGTCTGATTTCCAATGCGGAAAGCAGGAAGGAGCAGAGGCCTTAGGAAGGAGCCCCGGGGCCTCTGTGATGAAAAGAGATCATGCTGAATTGTGGCCCTGGAACGCCCGGTGTCCACACTCCAGGGAGGTGGAGGTGCTGGGAGCGGCCTGTCTTCTCTGGTAGACCAGGGTCCACACAGGTTTCCTTCGAAAATCCACCATATACATATATATGCATATAGATGAACATATATATGCATATATATGTATATGGTAGATCTGGCAAAAAGCTCTCTAGTGACGTCCATTTTGAGCCGGAACTGCAGACTTTCGAGATACGGCTCACTTGCGGCAAATTCACGGCCCTCCCGGCGCCTCGGGGCTCTGAGGGCGGTGCTCGGTCGTCTGCGGGTATATATATGTATATATGTATATATATATATACATATATATATACATATATACATATATATATATATGTATATATATATATATATAAAGAGTGAGAGAAATAGACAGATACATAGATAGATAGATAGGTAGATAGAGAGAGAGAGAGAGAGAAACAGAGAAAGAGAGAGAGATAGAGATATAGAGATATCTATAGATTCAGATACAGATATAGATATAGCTATATCTAGGGGAGCTCTGGCAAAAAGCACTCTACTGACGTCCATTTTGAGCCAGAAGTGCAGACTTCCGAGATACGGCTCACTTGCGGCAAATTCAAGGCCCTCCCGGCGCCTCGGGGCTCTGAGGGCGATGCTCGGTCGTCTGCGGGTACTGGGGTACAGAAGTTACAGAAGCACTCACTGACACCTTGAGCCCCTAGAGGTACAAACGGCGTCTCATTCCTCTCTGTATCCTCGTGCAGACCTCCATGTCACCCAGAGACAGCGGACCCAGGGAGGCTTTGGCCCCTCCGTCTCTGGAGGCCGTCACCCGCTGGAAAGAGGTCAGTGGGGGGACACTGCAGACAGCTGTGGGTCTGATTTCGGCCTCCGTGCCTTATGAGCTTTGCGATCACCTCTTCGAGGCCTATCATTTCTTCATTTTGAATGCGTTCCACGGGGGACCATTACGACCATCCCAGGGCAAAAAAGTGAAG
>NW_011922004.1:0-2127 GCF_000151845.1 Pteropus vampyrus
ACAGCAATCAAGGCTCAACTATAACAGGAGTGCACACACAACCCACATGAGAAACACACCTGGAGAAGATGACCAGGGAAACTTTGATACTGGGCCCCATAGGACGTCTACTACCTAAGGCCACTCCACTAAGACCAGGAGATGTAGCAGCTCTACAAAAAAAAATAAAAATAAAAATAAAAAGAATGCAATCTCAGGCACCTGGTCAGGCAGTTGTGTTAATGTTTTTAGTTCACGTGTCTAGTTTGCACACTCACCATGTTGTTGGAGACTGTCTTCTAATAACACCACAGGTGCTGCGGACCTTTCCCTTCTTTGAGAGCTCTCATTTAGATACAGAGTGACAGCCCTGTTTGAGACATTGCAACCTCATATCATATTTTCTAGATTAGATGCTGACTGCTTAGATATAGCTCAGAGATATGATGAGCATTCATGTAGCGATGGGGCAGAAAGCCCACTGGGTTTGTGGAGCAGGTGTCATTTGATTTCTTAGTTCCTCAACTTTTGGGGAAAGTGGATATTGGCCGCCCAAAGATCCAAGTAGCTTCTCCCTGTGTCTTTTCCTTCTCTCCTGATGAGCACATGCATGTCTGCTCTCTGCTGGAAATCTCTATGAGGATGAAAGAGTAACATGTCTGTTTGACTTCTTTTGGGTCCAGGTTCATAGTTCTGCATTTAGAAACTTGCTACCTATTTTGACTGATATTTGCCATGGCAACCAAGTGAATGTGCTTATATTTGGCCAGGATTAGTGTAGTTCAAGATATTTTGGTAGTAATGGTAGAGAAGGCTTATAATCTCTTTCTTCTACTTCTCCTTCTCCTCCTTTTCCTCCTCCTCCTCCTCCTCTTTCTTAGCTTTGTCTGTGAGTGTAAATTTGATGTGTTCATGGGAGGGAGTGAGTTCAGGGTCTCCCTATGCCACCATCTGGAACCAGAAGCTATGTGTGTCTTTAAGGCTAAAGTGGGTCTCTTGTAGGTAGCATGTCATTGGACCTTAACTTTTTTACATCTATTCAGCCATTCTATACTTTTTAATTGGATAATCTAATTCATTTATATTTAAGTAATGATGAATAGTTAATAATTTACTACTGCCAATTTGTTGTTTTCTGGCTGTTTTGTAGATTCATTGTTCCTTGCCTCTTATCTTTGTGGTTTTGATATCTTTTGGTAACAGTATGGCTTAACTTCTGTATCATGTTCTTTCGTCATTACTTTAAGTTTTTCCCTTTAAGTTACCACGAGGCTTACAGAAAATACCTTAAAATTATAACACTCTATTTTAAACTGATAACTTCAAGAGCATTACTAAAGTTTACAGTTTTACTACTCCTCCCCTTCACATTTTAGATTATTGATGTTACAGTGTACATATTTTTCATATTGTGTATTCAATAACAGATTATTGTAGCTATGGTTATTTTTACTACATTTGTTTTTCAACTTTTAAACTAGAGTTATAAGTAAATTAAGCACTGTCTTTACCATAATACAGAATCTAACTTCAACTGTATATTTGCCATTAATATTTTATGTTACCTTCTTATGTGTTTTCAGCTTTATTAAAATGTAATAGACAAATCAGTTGCTAATATCTACATTGTAAAATTAAATAATTTTTTTTCAATTATAATTGCCATAAAATAATATATGAGTTTCAGTTGTATAGCATAGTGATTAGAGATCTATGTAACTCACAAAGCAATCACCACACTAAATCTAGTTCCCTTCTTCCCTCTTGCATATTTATTACAAAATGGTTGACTATTTTCCTTATGCTACACTTTTATCTCCATGACTATTTTGTATCTATCCATTTGTACTTCTTAATCTCTTTGACCTTTTTCATTGTCCTCTCCAACACCCCTCCCATCTAGGACCCTCAAAATAGTCTTTGTATATATGAGTTTATTTCTGTTTCTGTTGTTGCATACTTTGTTCTTTAGATTCCACATGTATGTGAAATCATGTGGTATTTGTCTTTCTCTATCTGACTTATTTCATTCAGCACAATACTCTCTAGGTCCATTGAGGCAATATCTTTTTCCATCCCGTTCCTTTTAGTCTCTATGTGTTTTTTAATCTGAAGTGAGTCTCCTGTAGGCAGCATTGTAGGGGTCTT
>NW_011922005.1:0-2124 GCF_000151845.1 Pteropus vampyrus
CAGGGGGAACGGGCTCGGGTCCCTCGACCAAGGGGAGTCGGGTCACCTGGCCGGCTGGCATTTCCCATTCTCCATGTCAGTTAGTATCTGGACCCTGTATCGACTGCCACATCAAATGGCTGGGCTGAGTTTTGCCAACACACTTGTTTCCTGGGGTTCCAGGTTCACACGATGGCGGCTCAGCTGTGTAGACACAGCTGTGGGGAGAGAGAATGTCGACGGCGACACATAGGCAGAGACCGTCTTACGGTCCAAGGTCAGTCCGTACCGGGAAGGGCCACTTAGGATGAATCCAGTTGAGACCAAAGCCAAAATTGCATGGTAAGTAGCGAAAAATTAAAAAGGATTGATTGGCAATCTAGAAAAAATATGAAACTATTAATACGAAGATACGTTTGCTCCTCATTAGTAAACACGCTATAATTACGATGATGTGGCTGCTTTCTAAAATAATAAATGGATCGAGTTGATTATGTCGTGACCTTCGCAGCAGTTTGTGGCAACATGATGTGACGTCCTCTACTTCATGTTTGAATCTCATGACCCCATCAAAAGGGTCATTTTTTTAACAAACAGAAATTACGAGTAGCATCAATTTTCTCAGCGGATTCTGTTAAAACTTTAGGTTCCGTTTCTTCTCTGTCGAGTGCACGTCGCCGTCGTTTAGTTGTCTGCTCTCCAGCTGTTAGTCGGTTCCGCTCTGCCGAGTTCCCGTTTGTGGAAGGTGTCGCTTTGCATCCTGCGTCCCCTTCACCGGCTTAAACCCACATTGTGTGTCATAGTTGCCGACCTCCTGGGAACCGGCTGGTACTGTATTTGCTCTGCATTCTTGGATGTTGGGGACATCGGGCTGTCACTGACCGACGGGCCAAGGAGACTTTGACCTCACGGGCAGGACAGTGGCGACGAACGTTGTGGGTGTTAAGCTCCTGTCAGGGTGTTCTGATCCTTCGATGACACCCTTTTCTGCCTGAAGTCTTAGAGCTGACGGAGCTCAGGGGCTGAGTGTGGGGTGACAGGACATCCAGGGGACTCAGAGACAGAAACGTAACGTGAAAGAAACTCATTCTGACGACGGAGGTGACGACGACCGCATCGCGTGGGGTCGCTCTCTGCCTCGGGCCAGGTGTGTTTCTGAACTCAGAGGGCTCAGGTTTTAGAGAGGTCGTCGGGCACACATACGGACTGCCACCCAATGGTCCCCGAGATGCAGAGCCGTACCCCAGAATTAAGCATGGGGGCGTTCCTGCAGTGAAACGTGGACGTTCACGGTAAGCGGAAGAAATAACACTAGGCATAGTCTCCCGCCAGCTCGGGACAGGATTTGACAGCAAACGAGTAAGGGAGCGTTCGGTCTTGGGCATTCAGGGTTTGCGGCCGGGCTTGCTGGGGAGGCTCTGTGACCGACTGCACGGGAGGACCCGAGGCTGAGAGGACCCGTTTGTATGTACGCGTCCGAGGGCAGAGCTCGCGCTCAAATCCCGGTCTTCTGCTCCGAGTCCGGGGCCTTCTCCCCTGGGTGGGGTGGGGGGGGCTCCGGTGGCCAGGTTGACGAAGGCCAGTCCCTTCAGGTCCTGCTGGCAGGCGCTCAGGAGAGCTCTGGACAGCCACAGAGAAGAGGCCTGGACACAGCCGCAGCTTTGGGGACTGTCGCCAGCAAGGAAGAGCCCTCAGTGCATTTATCTTGGTGACGCATTCGGAAACCCTTCCTAACCTGAGTTCTGCAGTGGCCCTGTCCGAGATGTGAGTTATACCGCAGGTGACCAAGACATACCCCGGCAGGAATCGGCCGCCGAGCCGTGCCGGTTGGGAGAGAAAGGCGGAGGGAGGTCTAACGGCGAACAGACTCGCGGCCCCGCTTGTCGAGGGAGGAAATAAAATGGGAGAGGCCCGAAAGGGGAGGCTCAGAGTCCACAAGAACTCACATTTTTAAAGAGCCGCCAGGCGTTTTAAGGGTTGCGGGTCAGACCCTGAGGTCTCGCCTCGGAAGGGCAGACACCAGCGAGCGCTTTTCCCACGTCTAGGAGGCCCCGGCCGTGTTTTCTCTGCCCTTAGACACGGTTTGCGGGGGGCCAGCGAGGCAGCCCCCGGGTTGGGGAGGTGGGGGATGGGGAACGACCCCGA
>NW_011922006.1:0-2124 GCF_000151845.1 Pteropus vampyrus
TCACATACAGTCCCAGTTTTCTATAGTCCACCCACCTGCACTCACCATATGTCGCACAGCGATCTGAAGGCTGGTAAGGGGCTTAAATGCTATTCAGTCCGATTGTTCTATAGACCACCTGCATCCACTTACATTGTCGCAGAGGAAGTGTAGGACTATAAGGGGCTTAAATGCCATACAGTCCTATTTATCTGAGGTCTCAACGCCCCCATTCACCACATTGTCGCAGAGGGAGCTGAGGACTGTGAGGGGCTTAAATGCTATACAGTTTCATTTATCTAGGGTCCCTACTACTCACTTAACCACATGTCGCAAAGCGAACCGTGGACTGTTAAGGGGCTTAAATGCCATACGGTCCTATTTATCTGAGGTCTCGACCCCCCCACTCACCACATTGTCGCAGAGGGAGCTCAGGACTGTAAGGGCTTAAATGCCATACAGTCCCATTATTCTATAGGCTGCCGGCCCCACTCACCACATTGTCGCAGAGGGAGCTGAGGACTGTAAGGGGCCTAAATGCTATACAGTCCCGTTTACCTGAGGTTCTCACTCACCCACTCACCACATTGTCGCAAAGCAAACTGAGGGCTGTTAAGGGGCTTAAATGCCATACAGTCCCGTTTATTTGAGGTCCCCAAGCACCAAATTGTCAGAGTGAGCTGAGGACTGTAAGGGGCTTAAATGCCATACAGTCCCATTTTTTAATAGTCTGCCCGCCCCCACTCACCACATTGTCGCAGAGGGAACTGAGGACTCTAAGGGGCTTAAATGCCATACAGTCCCGTTTTTTATACAGTCCCATTTATCTGAGGTCCCCACTACCCACTCACCACATTGTTGCAAAGCGAATTGAGGGCTGGTAAGCGGCTTAAATGCCATACAGTCCCGTTTTTCTATAGACCGCCCCCCCCCATTCACCACATTGTCACGGAGGGCACTGAGGACTGTAAGGGGCTTAAATAGCATATGGTCCTATTTATCTGAGGTCTCAACCCCCGCACTCACCACATTGTCGCAGAGGGAATTGAGGGCTGGTAAGATGCTTAAATGCCATACGGTCCCGTTTATCTGAGGTCTCAACCCTCACACTCACCAAATTGTCGCAGAGGGAGCTGAAGACTGTAAGGGGCTTAAATGCCATACAGTCCTATTTATCTGAGGTCTCAACGCCCCCACTCACCACATTGTCGCAGAGCGAATTGAGGACTGTAAGGGGCTTAAATGCCATACGGTCCCGTTTATCTGAGGTCTCAACCCTCCCACTCACCAAATTGTCGCAGAGGGAGCTGAAGACTGTAAGGGGCTTAAATGCCATACAGTCCTATTTATCTAGAGTCCCCACTACTTACTTACCGCATGTCGCAAAGCGAACTGAGGGCTGTTAAGGGGCTTAAATGCCATATAGTCCTGTTTATCTGAGATCCTTACTCACCCACTCACCACATTTTCGCAGAGTGAACCGAGGGCTGGTAAGAGGCTTAAATGCCATACAGTCCCATTTTTCTATAGTCTGCCTGCCCCCACTGACCTCATTGTTCCAGAGGGAGCCGAGGACTGCCAGGGGCTTAAATGCCATACAGTCCCGTTAATCTGAGGTCTCAATCCCCCCATTCGCCACATTGTCGCAGAGAGCACTGAGGACTGTAAGGGGCTTAAATGCCATACAGTCCTATTTATCTGAGGTCTCAACGCCCCGACTCACCACATTGTCGCAGAGCGAACTGAGGACTGTAAGGGGCTTAAATGCCATACAGTCCCGTTTATCTGAAGTCTCAACCCCCTTACTTACCACATTGTCGCAGAGCGAACTGAGGACTCTAAGGGGCTTAAATGCCATACAGTCCCATTTATCTGAGGTGCCCACTCATCCACTCACCATATTGTCGCAGAGGGAGCTGAGGACTGTAAGGGGCTTAAATGCCATACAGTCCTATGTATGTATCTAGGGTCCCCACTACTCACTTACTGCATGTCGCAAAGGGAACTATGGACTGTTAAGGGCCTTAAATGCCATACAGTCCCATTTATCTGAGGTCTCAACCCTCCCACTCACCACATTGTCGCCTAGGGAGCTGAGGACTGTAAGGGGCTTAAATGCCGTACAGTCCTATGTATCTAGGGTGA
>NW_011922007.1:0-2123 GCF_000151845.1 Pteropus vampyrus
AAATTTATGCCCAAGTGTTCGATCCTATTGAAAAGCATCTCATTTTCTGACATTGTCTCTTCTGATCAAACTGGTATATCCAGATGTGTTTGTACATTGATATCCTCTCCAGCAGTCTTGCTAAATCTGCTTATTAATTCCAGAAGGTGATTGGTGTCTAGATCCTTTTCTGATTTTCAACATGGACAATCCTATCACTTTTTACTACTAGCAGTTTTGTTTTGTTTTGTTTTTGCAATCTTAAATATCATGCCCTCTTTCTTTTTCCCTGTTTTCAACATTGGACAGAGCTTCCCGGTACAGTGTTAAGAAAACTGATAAGAGGGGACCATCCTTGTCTTACTTCTGATAGGAAATTGAAAATTGTTAACATTTCACCAAGTTTACTGTGAAGTAATGGAAAGTCCCTTTCCAATCATAGCTCCTGAAGAATATATGTCTTGAATGTATGTTTTACTTCAAAACCTTGTGCATTTATTCAGATGATCACACGGCGTTGTTCCTCCATTCATCTGTTAAAATGATGAATGATATAGTTAAGTTCATACACTGAAACAAACCTCATCGTCTGGGGCTGGGGTCAGAGGAGAAACTTGGTCACGTGTGTGGGGTGACAAATCCCTGAGTTGTGTACTTATGACAATAATTCCCTTTTTGAGTTCTTTAATAATAACAGGAAGAAGAAAAACTCACATCATGTGGTGCATACTGTCAATCTGTTGACCACTTCCCTGAGCTAGGTTGCGTACCTTTATGACCTGATGTAATCGTCACATATAATGAGGACCAGAGTGTATACAGAATTAAATCCGATGAGCCCCAGCCTTTGACAGAAGTAGGGATGACACAGTCCTAGTGCCACAGCCCCCAGTCCGGGCCTGGGCGACACCCTTTCTCAGACTTCCCCAGGAATGCTTTGGTCCCATTTCGGGTATGCCCATCACCTAAGTTTTGAACAAACTCGGAGCTCAGGAAGGGATAATGGATTACGTGTGGGAAGAGGAAGAGGAAGAGGAGGAGGAGGAGTCCAGGCCCGCTGGGTATTCAACCCACTGGAACACATCTGTCGCTCTTGAAGGAGCCAGGGAGGCATTCCCAGACCCAGGACCCTATGCACACAACAGGAGGTGCTATGCTCGGTGGGTGGGGCTCATCACTGAGAACTGGGGGATCGGGGATTCCAGTCTGCACAATGTGGTCTCTTGTCCCATTACACGGCTGAGGACCCTTATCAGTCACAGGCGGGCTTAGTGCTATCACGAGCTCATAGCCATCTGGCGCTCGGTGCACGGGGCTCTGAGTTTTAGGGACTCCTTGATCCGATCAGCAGTGTCCTAGACACTTTTGAGATGCCATCTCACTTATTCTTTAAGGTGCTACTGGAAGGAGATCCTGTCATCGAAGAGGACCCCTAGCCCCAGCAAAGGCAGGTATCTGGCTCAGGGGGTCCAGCTAGGGGAGGGCACAACCCGGCCAGATGACAAAGCCCATGAGAGAGGCAGCTGGGGCAGTCCTCCTGTTTGAGCTCCCCTGTTACTCAAGGGGTCCATTCCCTGTGCTCACAGACACAGCCCTGCACTGTGTCTTTCCATCTCCTGCCGGTAGTCCGACCTCTGATCCACCTCTCAGAAAACTTCCCCTTTCCCCCAGCGCTGGGGGAACCATCCTGAACTCTACAGATTGAGTTTGGAGTCACACCTGGATGCTGGAAATTTTCAGTTCTTCCCGAACAGGGACTTTATGACAGAACCCCGCAGTGTGTCAGGATCGAGGTCTGTCCTGCACAATATTCTGAGCCTGCAGGGAGCAGGGAGGGATCTGAGGAGATCCTCTGAGGCCCGGCTGGGTGCTGGGAGAGAGGAAGCAAATGGGTGTAACTTCGGTGTCATGAATAGGGCTGGAGGAGGGGTCTCATGGGGCCCTCGGGAGGAAGGGGTGGCCTGGTGCCCATAGAGGAAAGTGGATATATTTGGAGAGAGACAGGTTTGGCAGCTTCCAGCAGGAGAGGGAGTTTGCAGAAAGGATGGGGATGTTCAGAGGGTTTTAATGGGTGTTGCCATAGGCACTGTGATGGCAGAGCTCTTTCGGCTCTTCAGTAATCCAGGACCAGACAGTGTGTGATG
>NW_011922008.1:0-2123 GCF_000151845.1 Pteropus vampyrus
TGGTCCCCGTGTACGCATTGAAAATGAAGAAATGAAAGGCTCAAAGAGGTGATCGCAAAGCTCAAGAGGCACGGAGGCCGAAATCAGACCCACGGCTGTCTGCAGTGTCCCCCAACTGACCTCTTTCCAGCGGGTGACGGCCTCCAGGGACGGAGGGGCCGAAGCATCCCTGGGTACGCTGTGTGTGGGTGGCCTGGAGCTCTGCACGAGGATACAGAGAGCAATGAGACGTCGTTTGTACCTCTAGGGGCTCAAAGTGTCAGTGAGTGCTTCCGCAACTTCTGTACCCCCGTCCCCGCAGACGACCGAGCATCGCCCTCAGAGCCCCGAGGCGCCGGGAGGGCCGTGAATTTCCCGCAAGTGAGCCGTATCTCGGAAGTCTGCAGTTCCGGCTCAAAATGGACGTCACTAGAGAGCTTTTTGCCAGATCTACCATATACATATATATGCATATATATGTTCATCTATATGCATATATATGTATATGGTGGATTTTCGAAGGAAACCTGTGTGGACCCCTGGTCTACCAGAGAAGGCAGGCCGCTCCCAGCACCTCCACCTTCCCGGAGTGTTGACACCAGGCGTTCCAGAGCCACAATTCAGCAGGATCTCTTTTCATCTCAGAGGCCCCGGGGCTCCTTCCTAAGGCCTCTGCTCCTTCCTGCTTTCCGCATTGGAAATCAGACTTCGGGACGGAAGCAGACACCTCCCTCTCCCTCACCTTTCTGCCTGGGATGGTCGTAATGGCTCCCCGTGTACGCATTGAAAATGAATAAATGAATGCTCAAGATGTGATCGCAAAGCTCAAGAGGCACGGAGGCCGAAATCAGACTCACGGCTGTCTGCAGTGTCCCCCAACTGACCTCTTTCTAGCGGGTGACGGCCTCCAGGGACGGAGGGGCCAAAGCATCCCTGGGTACGCTGTCTGTGGGTGGCCTGGAGCTCTGCACGAGGATACAGAGAGCAGTGAGACGTCGTTTGTACCTCTAGAGGCTCAAAGTGTCAGTGAGTGCTTCCGCAACTTCACTACCCCCGTCCCCGCAGACGACCGAGCATCGCCCTCAGAGCCCCGAGGCGCCGGGAGGGCCGTGAATTTGCCGCAAGTGAGCCCTATCTCGGAAGTCTGCAGTTCAGGCTCAAAATGGACGTCAGTAGAGTGCTTTTTGCCAGATCTCCCCTAGATATATCTATATCTATATCTGTATCTGAATCTATAGATATCTCTATATCTCTATCTCTCTCTCTTTCTCTCTCCCTCTCACTCTCTCTCTCTATCTACCTATCTATCTATCTATCTATCTATTTCTCTCACTCTTTCTATATATATATTCATATATCTATCTATCTATCATCTATCTATCTATCTATCTATCTATCTATCTATCTATGTATCTATATATATATATAAAAATATATATATATAGTGATTTTTAAAACAAAAGGCTGTATTTTCCTTAGACGTTTGAGATAAGACAGGCCGTTCCTAGCACCTCCACCTTCCCGGAGTGTGGACACCGGGCGTTCCAGAGCCACAATTCAGCAGGATCTCTTTTCATCCCAGAGGCCCCGGGGCTCCTTCATAAGGCCTCTGCTCCTTCCTGCTTTCCGCATTGGAAATCAGACTTCGGGACGGAAGCAGACACCTCCCTCTCCCTCACCTTTCTGCCTGGGATGGTCGTAATGGTCCCCGTGTACGCATTGAAAATGAAGAAATGAAAGGCTCAAAGAGGTGATCGCAAAGCTCAAGAGGCACGGAGGCCGAAATCAGACCCACGGCTGTCTGCAGTGTCCCCCAACTGACCTCTTTCCAGCGGGTGACGGCCTCCAGGGACGGAGGGGCCGAAGCATCCCTGGGTACGCTGTGTGTGGGTGGCCTGGAGCTCTGCACGAGGATACAGAGAGCAATGAGACGTCGTTTGTACCTCTAGGGGCTCAAAGTGTCAGTGAGTGCTTCCGCAACTTCTGTACCCCCGTCCCCGCAGACGACCGAGCATCGCCCTCAGAGCCCCGAGGCGCCGGGAGGGCCGTGAATTTGCCGCAAGTGAGCCGTATCTCGGAAGTCTGCAGTTCACGGCTCAAAATGGACGTCACTAGAGAGCTTTTGCCAGATCTACCATATATGA
>NW_011922009.1:0-2123 GCF_000151845.1 Pteropus vampyrus
TAGCTCTCACTCCACCAGTTGGACTCGTTGGTTGGTATACGGTCCCCTGTGTTAGCATTCAAAAATGAAGCATACAAAGGGTCAATGATGTGATCGCTAAAGCTCCAAGCGGCACGGAGGCCATAAGTCAGACCCACGGCTGTTGGCAGTGTCCCCCCACTGACCTCATTCCAGCGTGTGACGGCCCCCAGGGCCGGAGGGGCCGAAGCATCCCTGGGTAAGCTGTCTGTGGGTGGCCTGGAGCTCTGCACGAGGATACAGAGAGCAATGAGACGTCGTTTGTACCTCTAGGGGCTCAAAGTGTCAGTGAGTGCTTCCGCAACTTCTGTACCCCCGTCCCCGCAGACGACCGAGCATCGCCCTCAGAGCCCCGAGGCGCCGGGAGGGCCGTGAATTTGCCGCAAGTGAGCCGTATCTCGGAAGTCTTCAGTTCAGGCTCAAAATGGACGTCAGTAGAGTGCTTTTTGCCAGATCTCCCCTAGATATATCTATATCTATATCTGTATCTGAATCTATAGATATCTCTATATCTCTATCTCTCTCTCTTTCTCTCTCCCTCTCACTCTCTCTCTCTATCTACCTATCTATCTATCTATGTATCTATTTCTCTCACTCTTTCTATATATATATTCATATATATCTATATCTATATCTATATCTATATATATATAGATATAGATATAGATATAGATATATATATATATAGTGATTTTTAAAACAAAAGGCTGTATTTTCCTTAGACGTTTGAGATAAGACAGGCCGTTCCTAGCACCTCCACCTTCCCGGAGTGTGGACACCGGGCGTTCCAGAGCCACAATTCAGCAGGATCTCTTTTCATCCCAGAAGCCCCGGGGCTCCTTCCTAAGGCCTCTGCTCCTTCCTGCTTTCCGCATTGGAAATCAGACTTCGGGACGGAAGCAGACACCTCCCTCTCCCTCACCTTTCTGCCTGGGATGGTCGTAATGTTCCCCGTGTACGCATTGAAAATGAAGAAATGAAAGGCTCAAAGAGGTGATCGCAAAGCTCAAGAGGCACGGAGGCCGAAATCAGACCCACGGCTGTCTGCAGTGTCCCCCAACTGACCTCTTTCCAGCGGGTGACGGCCTCCAGGGACGGAGGGGCCGAAGCATCCCTGGGTACGCTGTCTGTGGGTGGCCTGGAGCTCTGCACGAGGATACAGAGAGCAATGAGACGTCGTTTGTACCTCTAGGGGCTCAAAGTGTCAGTGAGTGCTTCCGCAACTTCTGTACCCCCGTCCCCGCAGACGACCGAGCATCGCCCTCAGAGCCCCGAGGCGCCGGGAGGGCCGTGAATTTGCCGCAAGTGAGCCATATCTCGGAAGTCTGCAGTTCCGGCTCAAAATGGACGTCACTAGAGAGCTTTTTGCCAGATCTACCATATACATATATATGCATATATATGTTCATCTATATGCATATATATGTATATGGTGGATTTTCGAAGGAAACCTGTGTGGACCCTGGTCTACCAGAGAAGACAGGCCGCCTCCAGCACCTCCACCTCCCCGGGGTGTGGACACCGGGCGTTCCAGAGCCACAATTCAGCACGATCTCTTTTCATCCCAGAGGCCCCGGGGCTCCTTCCTAAGGCCTCTGCTCCTTCCTGCTTTCCGCTTTGGAAATCAGACTTCAGGACGGAAGCAGACACCTCCCTCTCCCTCACCTTTCTGCCAGGGATGGTCGTAATGGTCCGCGTGGACGCACTCAAAATGAAGAAATGAAAGGCTCGAAGAGGTGATCGCGAAGCTCATAAGGCACGGAGGCCGAAATCAGCCCCACAGCTGTCTGCAGTGTCCCCCAACTGACCTCTTTCCAGCGGGTGACGGCCTCCAGGGACGGAGGGGCCAAAGCCTCCCTGGGTCCGCTGTCTGTGGGTGGCCTGGAGCTCTGCACGAGGATACAGAGAGGAATGAGACGCCGTTTGTCCCTCTAGGGGCTCAAAGTGTCAGTGAGTGCTTCTGCAACTTCTGTACCCCAGTACCCGCAGACGACCGATCATCGCCCTCAGAGCCCCGAGGCGCCGGGAGGGCCGTGAATTTGCCGCAAGTGAGCCGTATCTCGAAAGTCTGCAGTTCCGGCTCAAAATGGACGTCACTTAGATGA
>NW_011922010.1:0-2122 GCF_000151845.1 Pteropus vampyrus
CACCCTCTTCATGGGAAGAAACCAAAGACAGCGTGGAAACGCCATCCCGGCATTTCCTCTTCATCATTTGCGCTCCTCTTCATCATTTGCGCTCCCTTCCATCACACGGCGGTCTCTTCCCGCTTCGTACGAATTTCCACTAAGGCGCCGGTCATTCTTCACTAATCGCTTGCATCCTTGGTAGCCGTGACAAGAGTCCAAGGAAGCTTGCAGAGTGCAGATGGCAGACGGCCTCTTAGACCATGCGGCCGGAAAATCCGCCGAGAAATTTCCCCTTGGCCTATCGGATGCGTTCGGTGCACCTCAAAGACACAGAAGCTTGCGGCCTGGAAGCGGCTCGATTCAAAGCCGTCGTTGCCAGCATTTTGGCTCGGAGCGACCTACATTCGTCATGAAACATGTGGAGATCTGCGCCTGAATGCCCTCACAGGGTGTCAGTGCCTCTTCAGAAACGGCTTGGGAAACGATTTCCACGTTGCTGGACGCTCCGCTCGCCATTTGGTCTTCATGCATGGAATGAAGTTTGTGAGAAAACGCAGGACGACCCCTTCCTCCCCAGAAAGCTTTGCCATCGCATTCGCCTGGGACACTACGGAGAAGATCCGCTGGCTTCTGTGAACTCTGGTCACGAAAGAGTGTACGGCGGAGCTGCTGCGGATCCACTCGTACGAGCTACAGGAAAGCCGCCATTGCCTTCGTACGTGTCCACATAGTCTAAGCAGATGGTTTGTTCGAGAGCTTGGATCTCCGAAGACCTTGGCTCCCCAACGGGTGTTACTGAACTCCGGGCGCTGGCCAGAAAGCTACGGTCGTGTAAGCCTGGCTGGCTCGTGGCCTGCCGTCAAGAACACGGGGGCCAAGTTCTTTCTCAAATCAGAACTGAACTCAGCGAAGAAGAGAGAAGAACCTTACCCTTGCCTCTACACTGTTTCAAGGCCGCCTTAGACTTCCCGGGACACACCGAGAGTAGCTTGGGATCATTCACAGCACTTCTGGCTTACCAAACGCACGTCTCGAAAAACCCGTTCCCTTGACATACGACGCAATCTTTCCCTATCTGTTCTAGTGTCTGAAATTCAGTGCGTGAGAAGAAAGAGCTCGGGTATTGAAAGACCCCCCCCAACCCTGTTCATCACAAGCGTCTGAGTCCCCTTCAGCATTTACGCTCCCTTGCGACACGGGGCAGCCTGATCCCGCTTCGAACGAATTTCCACGAAGAAACCAGTCGGTGTTCCGAAATGGCATTCGTTCTTTGCACATGAGAGAAGAGTCCAAGGCAGCTTATACACAGCAGATATACAATCTCCTCTGGGGTGCCGTACGGCAGGCAATTCTGATGACACGTTCTCCCTTGCCATGTACGATGAGTTGGGAAACAGAAGCTTGCAGAAAGCCAGTGGCTCCTCAGAGACAGCCCACCTCGTGGTTCAGCATAATGGGATTCCCACCTTTGTGTCTCTAACGGTGAGTTAGAGCCTCCTCAGAAACCTCTTTGGGAGTCCCTTTCGAGGTCTAGAGGAGCTCCAAAACGTATTTCTCTCGATTTAGGGTACGGTTGGCTGCAGATACGGCTTACAACCACGTCCTCACCAGGAAACTTTCTCTTGGCATTCGCCGGGGACGCGGCAAAGAGGGTCCAGCGGCTTCTTACTTTTCGCCAAGAAACGCGGCACAGTATAGCTGGGAAAGATCCACGGCTGAAGCTCGAGGAAAGCTGCCGTTGCATTCGTTTCTGCTCAAGGAGTCGAAGCAGATGCTTCGTCGGAGAGCATAGATCCCTCAAGGGTCTTTCTCTGCTGTCTTGTTGCCGAGGTCCTGGCGCCAAGGAAAAAGCAGCAGTCGTGTCAGCGTGGGATGATGGTCCCCGCGGAAAAGAACACGGGAGCGAATGTTGCTCAGAATCCATGGATTCCAGGTAACGACTGTCAATCCTTCCTCGCCATTGTGTGAGCGCTGTCTTAGACGTCACGGGACACACCAATAGTCGCACTGAATCTTTCCGTGCACTTCGACCTCAGCAAAAGCACATGTTCCCCAACAGGTTTCCTTGACAAGTGAAACATGCTTCCAGTAAACCATTATAGTGCTTTAGGGCCTCTTCATGGGCCGTAACGACATAGAG
>NW_011922011.1:0-2122 GCF_000151845.1 Pteropus vampyrus
CGGCTACCAAGGATGCAAGCGATTAGTGAAGAAATGACCGGCGCCTTAGTGGAAAATCGTATGAAGCTGGTAACAGTCCTCCCGTGTGATGGAAGGGAGCGCAAATGATGAAGAGGAAATTTCCGGGATGGCGTTTTCCACGCTGTCTTTGGTTTCTTTCCCATGAAGAGGGTGTGGAAACACTGTCAAAGTGAACGAAAGATCACAGCACGTGTCAGGAAACAGGTTTCGGAATAGGTGCCTTTGGTAAGCCAGAGGTGCAGGCAACGAGTCCAGGCTACTAGTGGTGTGTCCCGTGAAGTCGATGGCAGTGCCCGCTCCAAGTAGCGGAAAGTGTTACATTTCCTGCCCGTTCTCCGTGGAATACGTGTCTGATCTGAGCAATACGGTCACTCCCGCTTTTCTGCGCGTAGCCAACTAACGACCCAGTCTGACGCCACTGTAGGTGTCTTACCCGCGCCCAGAAACCAGTAGTACAGACTGGGGAGCAATAGTCTTTGGGGCGCCATGCTCTCGAATCAGCCCCCTGCTTAGACTCCACGAAGAGAATCACGTGCAACGGCAGCTTTCCTGGGGCTTATACTAGTGGATCTTCCCAGCTCCATTGTACGCTGTTTGCTGTCCGAAGAGAAGGAGAAGCCAGTGGATCTTCTTTCTGGGTGGCGTCCAGGCGAACGTGATGAGGAATCTTTCCGGCCAAGTCGTGAATGCAATGTGATTTCTCGCGAAGGCGATTCCCTAAACGGGGGCACTGTGTCGTGGACTCTATATAAACACGGGACAGGTTTGCCGAAGCTGCGTCTAAGAGGCGAGTTGTCATCTGCTCTAAGTAGGCATCCTTGGAGTCTTGGAACATCTACCGAGGACGAAAGCCATTAGTGAAACTGCCCGTCGTCTTCGGGGAAATTCGTGCGAAGCGGGAACAGACTGCCGTGTGTTGCAAGGGAGCGTAAATGAAGAAGGGGACGCACACGGTTGTGGGAAAGAGGCCGGCATGGGGTTTCCACGCTCTATGTCGTTACGGCCCATGAAGAGGCCCTAAAGCACTATAAGGTTTACTGGAAGCATGTTTCACTTGTCAAGGAAACCTGTTGGGGAACATGTGCTTTTGCCGAGGTCGAAGTGCACGGAAAGATTCAGTGCGACTATTGGTGTGTCCCGTGACGTCTAAGATATCGCTCACGCAATGGCGAGGAAGGATTGACAGTCGTTACCTGGAATCCATGGATTCTGAGCAACATTCGCTCCCGTGTTCTTTTCCGCGGGGACCATCATCCCACGCTGACACGACTGCTGCTTTTTCCTTGGCGCCAGGACCTCGGCAACAAGACAGCAGAGAAAGACCCTTGAGGGATCTATGCTCTCCGACGAAGCATCTGCTTCGACTCCTTGAGCAGAAACGAATGCAACGGCAGCTTTCCTCGAGCTTCAGCCGTGGATCTTTCCCAGCTATACTGTGCCGCGTTTCTTGGCGAAAAGTAAGAAGCCGCTGGACCCTCTTTGCCGCGTCCCCGGCGAATGCCAAGAGAAAGTTTCCTGGTGAGGACGTGGTTGTAAGCCGTATCTGCAGCCAACCGTACCCTAAATCGAGAGAAATACGTTTTGGAGCTCCTCTAGACCTCGAAAGGGACTCCCAAAGAGGTTTCTGAGGAGGCTCTAACTCACCGTTAGAGACACAAAGGTGGGAATCCCATTATGCTGAACCACGAGGTGGGCTGTCTCTGAGGAGCCACTGGCTTTCTGCAAGCTTCTGTTTCCCAACTCATCGTACATGGCAAGGGAGAACGTGTCATCAGAATTGCCTGCCGTACGGCACCCCAGAGGAGATTGTATGTCTGCTGTGTGTAAGCTGCCTTGGACTCTTCTCTCATGTGCAAAGAACGAATGCGATTTCGGAACACCGACTGGTTTCTTCGTGGAAATTCGTTCGAAGCGGGATCAGGCTGCCCCGTGTCGCAAGGGAGCGTAAATGCTGAAGGGGACTCAGACGCTTGTGATGAACAGGGTTGGGGGGGGGTCTTTCAATACCCGAGCTCTTTCTTCTCACGCACTGAATTTCAGACACTAGAACAGTTAGGGAAAGATTGCGTCGTATGTCAAGGGAACGGGTTTTCGAGACGTG
>NW_011922012.1:0-2121 GCF_000151845.1 Pteropus vampyrus
CAGAGCAATGACTTGGCATGGGTCACTAATTTTTCTGAAGCTTTGCCTGTATTCAATCAATTTTAACCTCATCAGGTAATAGTCATAAGTAGGCCATATTAAGATATGCTCATCGTAAAAAAGGGCACTGAGGCCCTGATTGGACTGCAGGACTTTTGCACGGAGATGAAGCTTCTAGATGCCATTAGAACCCTAGGGGACTGAACACAGTCTCTGTTCTTTGCTGTTTTAATAATGTCTTAACGAAATTAAGTTATTCGCCCACAAAATCTGTCAGGTGGGTGTTTTACATGCACACGAAACTACACGATCTTCCTAAGTCTACCTTAGCTTCAGTAGGGTCTTCTGGGCAGCTGTGAATAACTATTGCTAATTTCCCTGTGGTCTTCTGCCAGCAACATGTCTACAGTTCTCTGTATTTTCATGCATTTCCCAGGCTGCTGTAAGGAGAAGGATGATGTAAGACAAGAGTACAGTCCTCATGTTCAACCAGAAGAATGAGATAGGGCAGCAGAAGTGTCCGCTTTTCAGAAGAAATCACGGTGCATTAATTCCAAACACATAAATGTACGGTTAAAAAGAATGCTGGCTAAGTTACTTCAAGAAAACCTCTTCAGTGTCCCATATTTAAGTTACCCATATTTTGAAAAAAAGGCTAAGGCATGTTTTTCATTTTCTTCGTGTGTGCAAATACACTTCTATTCAATTCATCGGTGGTGCTGTCTCCATGGAGGTCATGATGCACTGACATCTCACAATCTGGCTCATGTTCAATAGTAAACAAGCTCTCTAGTTCTTGTTCACACGATAGCTGATTTTACAACATTATCTGAATAGATCTCTCCCTGATACTATGACTCAGATGTGTACAAAATAATAGACATTATTTAGAACAGGTTTAGATTAACATGACAATTGACCAGATAATACAGAATATTCCCACCTGCTACCCCAGCAGGTCTCCTATTAAAAATATCTTAGATTTATGAGATATATTTGTTACAATGAGTGAAAAATTATCAATACATTTTCATTAAAAGTCCTTACATGCATTAAAATTCACTCTTTGTGCTGTGATATTCTGTGAGTTTCATAGGATTATAACATCTCATATCATCAGGAGTATATCATACACCAATGTCCATAACGGCATTATTCACAATAGCCAGATGGAAAGAACCCCGAAGTCCTTCAAAGGATGAGTGGATCAAGTGTGATGTGTACACCCAGTGAGATACTATTCAGCCATAAAAGTGAATTAGATTTTAAAATAGGGTACAACATAGATTGACCTTGAAAAAATATCGGGCTTATTGACATCAGGCCTGCACAGAAGGACAATAATTTATGATTCCACTGATTGGTTTTCTGAAAAAGCCCAGTTCCTAGAAACAGAAAAGTAGTGATTCCAAGGGCTGGAAAGAGGATCGAAGCAGGATGATTTATTCTTGGTAAATAATTTGGGACTAGATAGCAGAGAATACAATCAATGCTACAGATAGATATAGTCACAAATGATTAAAACAGCATAAATATCAGATAAAGCTCATCACAGTAAAAGTAAAATAACCAATATTATACATGCAGAAGTCGATAGCAGCATGTATAAATGCCTGGATGGTGAAATGGTCTTGTAATGTTACAAGAAATGGGAATTTGACCAGTCTTTAAGAAGGGCAGGAGGGTCTGAACCCTGTCATTGTTATTAGATGAATTAGATTCCCTTTAGCTAGACTGTCAAAGGCTCTGTTTCTCATTCTTGCTTGCGTCTTTCCTTGGCCTTCTTCATCCACCAATGAGAATGTCCCAGCAGCAGCTCAGTCCATACTGTTTACCATGGACATCCACATGCTCTAGCCCCACATCCACCTAAAACAGAGCTCTCTGAAACAGTCCTGAGCAGCACCACCAAAGACTGACCGTGACTCTGTTTCCCTCTACCTCCCTCTGACAGTGTGGTGCAAGATCTTCCTGACAACATGGTGGAGGATCATCTGGACACCATTGTGGAGGAGCTTCAGGAGACCGTCGTGGAAGTGCTTCCTTTTTCAATAAATTTACAGTCATGAAATGTGAGCATGTGCTTGCTAGATTATAGAGACAAGGTCTGTGACCACCTGA
>NW_011922013.1:0-996 GCF_000151845.1 Pteropus vampyrus
ATTCAGAGTATGAAGAAAGTCTCAATTGCTAAAGTAGGTCAAGAGCAATTAAATTTCTTCTTAACCTGTCTACTCACAATTTAATTAATCCTATAAATTATGTTTTTACAAAGTTCTTTTGAAAATATTGCTTTTGTTTTTATAAGCTGCTAAAGTCACATTGACACACATTTCTTATTTCCTATCAACCATTTTCTTTCATTATAAAAGTCATTTTGTTAGGGTCTTGCTTTCTTTAATAGACTGTATTCATTAGGGCAACTGACCAACTGAAGAATGCCTGCTGCTTTATTCAAAAGATGTAGCTCCTGGAGTTTTGTGTTTAATTCATTCCATTTTTCCTGGTTCATAAACCGTGAAAACTTTGATTTTATTCAGTATTTTTCTCGGCTCTCCAACTGAATCAGTTTCTAAGCAATAAGATGTATGGGTGAGTTCTATCTTCTCTATCAATATTCTTTCTTGCAAGAATTTATTTTTTAATTGCTAATATGGGGCTCTTCTAGGCTAAGTATTTATGTGTGACTATTGTACAAATGTGTTATACTGAATGGTTTTAAATCTTCATGCTTCGTGTTATCAAAATCTATGAGAAAAAGAATATTAGAAAAGCTCTTTTCAAATTTTAAAATTTATATCTCTAACTTTGATTTAATTAATTACTGTGAACATAATAATTTTAGCATCTAAAGGGCTTTTAATAAGCACTTTGACAGAGTGTTTCTTTTACTATGCAATCTGTCTTTTGCACTTTGTTGGTTCCAATATTCTCAGGTGTGGAACTCTCCTCTGAACAATTTTAGAGTAGCAGTCTCTTGAGAGTGTGACGGGGCAAGGGATGGAAAAGAAGTGCCAGCTTGCTTAATAGAAGCTTTTCGATTACATACTTGAGCACTATGTACATAGTTCTTTATCTTGCAGCTCATTATGGGATTCAATCAATAAACTTTGTTGGGGAACAAAAAACTACATCTTTACAGTCATCACTACTTTTAT
>NW_011922014.1:0-2117 GCF_000151845.1 Pteropus vampyrus
GAAAAGTGAGCCGGGGTAGTAGGACAGGATCACTTCTGACCGGGAAGCAGGACCCCAGATCAGAGCCCTCGTTGCTTCTGTGCTCTTCCCATACTCTTCACCCTGCTTGGCACATGTCTGGTCTTGCATCGCTCCTCAGCTGCTTCCTGGAGCTTCTGCCTCCTCTCCTGGAAGAGAAGCCAACTTCTCCAGCTGTCCTTGTTTCACACTTGGTCCTGCCATCCAGCGTTGGTCTCTCAGGTCTTCTGAGCCAGCCAGGATCTATTCTGGGTCTTGAATAGCACAAATGAGACAAGTGTCTCTTCTCCTCCCTGAGGTGTGTGAGCTCTGGCACTAGTGCATCTAGTCAGTAGTAGAGCTCCTGTGCTGTGGAAGGTCCTGTGAGTTGGTCCTTGTCAGCAGCTGCCAGAAGCTAGAGTCACCTCCCAGGAAACCTTTCCAAGGTCCTGCTGGGACGAATGTCCTGGGTTTTGCGAGGTCTGATGCTGGGGGTTTTGACGGGTGATATTTTCCTGCCGCTCCTGCACAGCCTTAGAATGAACTGGTTCAGTCTGAAAGACCTGCATGATGCCTTTTTAGGATGAGATGTAGCCACATATTTTTAGAGGAAACCAGTGTTTCTAGGTTAGAAATTTAACCTCTATCTCTCCATAAGAGCGGAGGAGGGTCAGCTCAGCAAGGCGGGAGGGCCAGAGATTCTGGCTTCTGATTGTCCAACTATCGAGGTATTTTCAAGTGACTAGGTCATGTTTACCACTCTGCTTGGGAGCCTGCTTACATTCTTGTCCCCAAGGCCCGAAAAGGAGGCCTCAGTGAATAAGGAGGAATAGGTTTGGAGGTCCCAGTGGATAGAGGTTCTTTCACCTTTCACTTTGAAACTCAGATCAAACTGAACACTACGCTTCTATCGGAGACAGTTTATAGGAAGTCCAGTATCACTGCCTGCTGTCTCTCCTGACAGGACACTGTTCGAAAGGCACTACACGTCTCCTGGGAGCAGTTGTTAAGGGGAACTGTTTGCTGGAAATTTGCTGTGGAAGCAGCTCAAGAAGCTTGGCATTCCACATGTTTCGCCATGTTAATAAACACAAGGCTCAGAGGACCTGCCAGTCTCCTATGTGGGAGCAGAACCTCCGATTGACCAAAGGGCATCTGCACTTAGGTTGGCTTTTTCATGTCAAGCCTCTCTATCCGAATATGGAATTTTTTTCTGGTCAGTGGCTGAGATTGCAAGTGACAATGAGTTTGGGCATGTGTACTGCTGCTGTGGGTCTCTCCCGACCTGCCAGTAAGAACTGCAGATGCCAGGTAAGCAGCAAAGACGGGGCCCTTCAAGGGCAAAATTATTTGATCTAATGTGCTGTTGCTTGGGAGGGACCTTATGTTAAGGTCAGCTTCTTCACCGTACATTTTGGGAAAAGATCACTCAGATCTCCAAGAACTGAGATCGTCTTGGTCTAAATTGAAGGGAAATTGAAGAAAACTTCCATTTGAAGGAACGATGAGAACGTGTCTGTCTTGCTGGTGGTACCAAGACACCGATTTCCTTGTATTAAGTGCACTTGATATATTTCTAATAAGATGACTTTCCGGAAAGTGAAATTTGTGGATTTTAAATTCACAATATAAATAAATTCCATATTTTAGTCATACAAAAACAAAACAAAACAAAACACACACACACACACACACACACACACACACACACACCAGGTTTCATAGACTGGGTGGCTTATAAACAACAAGAATTTATTTCTCACAACCCAGAGAATCAAAGTCCAAGATCAGGGTGGAGCATAGTCGGGTTCTGGTGAGCGCCTCCCTCTGGGTTGCAGAAAATTATCATTCTATGATCCTCATGATCCTCACATGGCACAAAGTGCATGGGAGTGTAATAGCCCGCTGAAATGTGAAAGGGTTAAAGAATAATTAAAACCTGAAACTGGACAAAGGAAGTCTATACCTTAGGCCTAGTTTCTGGAACCCCTAACCACATTCTGTTAATCATGAAACTTGGAACAATGAGCTCATACGCTAACTGCCAATTTTAGCCTGTGTAACCCTGCTTGCTTGCGAAGGCATGAAAAATAATCAATTGTATATAAGCTGAAAATTAC
>NW_011922015.1:0-2116 GCF_000151845.1 Pteropus vampyrus
GGAAGCAGACACCTCCCTCGCCCTCACCTTTCTGCCTGTTTGTATGGTCGTGATGGTCCCCGTGGACGCATTCAAAATGAAGAAATGAAAGGCTCAGAGAGCTGATCGCAAAGCTCCTAAGGCACGGAGGCCGAATTCAGACCCACAGCTGTCTGCAGTGTCTCCCAGCTGACCTCTTTCCAGCGGGTGACGGCCCCCATGGACGGAGGGGCCAAAGCATCCCTGGCTACGCTGTCTGTGGGTGGCCGTGAACCCTGCAAGAGGATACAGAGACGAATGAGACGTACTTTGTACCTCTAGGAGCTCAAAGTGTCAGTGAGTGCTCCTCCAACTTCGCTACCCCAGTACCCGCAGATGACCGAGCATCGCCCACAGAGCCCCAAGGCCCCGGGAGGGCTGTGCATTTGCCGCAAGTGAGCCTTTTCTCGGAAGTCTGCGATTCTGGCTCGAAATGGACGTCACCAGAGAGCTTTTTGCCAAAGCTACCATATACATATATATGCATATATATGTTCATCTATATGCATATATATGTGTATGGTGGATTTTCGAAGGAAACCTGCGTGGACCCCTGCTCTACCACAGAAGACAGGCCGCTCCTCGCACCTCCACCTCCCCGCAGTGTGGACACCGGGCGTTCCAGAGCCACAATTCAGCATGATCTCTTTTCATCCCAGAGGGCCCCGGGGCTCCTTCCTAAGGCCTCGGCTCCTTCCCGCTTTCCGCAGTGGAAATCAGACTTCAGGACGGAAGCAGACACCTCCCTCGCCCTCACTTTTCTGCCTGGGATGGTCGTGATGGTCCCCGTGGACGCATTCAAAATGAAGAAATGAAAGGCTCAGAGAGCTGATCGCAAAGCTCCTAAGGCACGGAGGCCGAATTCAGACCCACAGCTGTCTGCAGTGTCTCCCACCTGAACTCTTTCCAGCGGGTGACGGCCCCCATGGACGGAGGGTCCAAAGCATCCCTGGCTACGCTGTCTGTGGGTGGCCGTGAACCCTGCAAGAGGATACAGAGACGAATGAGACGTAGTTTGTACCTCTAGGAGCTCAAAGTGTCAGTGAGTGCTCCTCCAACTTCGCTACCCCAGTACCCGCAGATGACCGAGCATCGCCCACAGAGCCCCAAGGCCCCGGGAGGGCTGTGCATTTGCCGCAAGTGAGCCTTTTCTCGGAAGTCTGCGATTCTAGCTTGAAATGGACGTCACCAGAGAGCTTTTTGCCAAAGCTACCATATACATATATATGCATATATATGTTCATCTATATGCATATATATGTATATGGTGGATTTTCGAAAAAAACCTGCCTGGACCCCTGCTCTACCACAGAAGACAGGCCGCTCCTCGCACCTCCACCTCCCCGCAGTGTTGACACCGGGCGTCCAGAGCCACAATTCAGCATGATCTCTTTCATCCCAGGAGGACCCCGGGGCTCCTTCTTCAGGCACGGCTCCTTCCCGCTTTCCGCAGTGGAAATCAGACTTCAGGACGGAAGCAGACACCTCCCTCTCCCTCACCTTTCAGCCTGGGATGGTCGTAATGGTCCCCGGGGACGCATTCAAAATGAAAAAATGAAAGGCTCAAAGAGCTGATCGCAAAGCTCCTAAGGCACGGGGGCCGAATTCAGACCCACAGCTGTCTGCAGTGTCTCCCAACTGAACTCTTTCCCGCGGGTGACGGCCGCCATGGACGGAGGGGCCAAAGCATCCCCGGGTACGCTGTCTGTGGGCGGCCCTGACCCCTGCAAGAGGATGCAGAGATGAATGACACGTAGTTTGTACCTCTAGGAGCTCAAAGTGTCAGTGAGTGCTACTCCAAATTCGCCACCCCAGTACCCGCAGATGACCGGGAATGGCCCACAGAGCCCCAAGTCCCCGGGTGGGCTGTGCATTTGCCGCAAGTGAGCCTTTTCTCGGAAGTCTGCGATTCTGGCTCAAAATGGACGTCACCAGAGAGCTTTTCGCCAAAGCTACCATATACATATATATATGCATATATATATTCATCTATATGCATATATATATGTATATGGTGGATTTTCGAAGGAAACCTGCGTGGACCCCTGGTCTAGCACAGAAGATAGGCCGCTGCTAGCACCTCCACCTCCCCGCAGTC
>NW_011922016.1:0-2115 GCF_000151845.1 Pteropus vampyrus
ATCTACCATATACATATATATGCATATAGATGAACATATATATGCATCACTATTATGTATATGGTAGATCTGGCAAAAAGCTCTCTAGTGACGTCCATTTTGAGCCGGAACTGCAGACTTCCGAGATACGGCTCACTTGCGGCAAATTCACGGCCCTCCCGGCGCCTCGGGGCTCTGAGGGCGATGCTCGGTCGTCTGCGGGTACGGGGGTACGGAAGTTGCGGAAGCACTCACTGACACTTTGAGCCCCTAGAGGTACAAACGACGTCTCATTCCTCTCTGTATCCTCGTGCAGAGCTCCAGGCCACCCACAGACAGCGTACCCGGGGATGCTTTGGCCCCTCCTTCCCTGGAGGCCGTCACCGGCTGGAAAGAGGTCAGTTGGGGGACACTGCAGACAGCTGTGGGTCTGATTTCGGCCTCCGTGCCTCTTGAGCTTTGCGATCACCTCTTTGAGCCTTTCATTTCTTCATTTTGAATGCGTACACGGGGACCATTACGACCATCCCAGGCAGCAAGGTGAGGGAGAGGGAGGTGTCTGCTTCCGTCCTGAAGTCTGATTTCCAATGCGGAAAGCAGGAAGGAGCAGAGGCCTTAGGAAGGAGCCCCGGGGCCTCTGGGATGAAAAGAGATCCTGCTGAATTGTGGCTCTGGAACGCCCGGTGTCCACACTCCGGGGAGGTGGAGGTGCTGGGAGCGGCCTGCCTTCTCTGGTAGACCAGGGGTCCAGCCAGGTTTCCTTCGAAAATCCACCATATACATATATATGCATATAGATGAACATATATATGCATATATATGTATATGGTAGATCTGGCAAAAAGCTCTCTAGTGACGTCCATTTTGAGCCGGAACTGCAGACTTCCGAGATACGGCTCACTTGCGGCAAATTCACGGCCCTCCCGGCGCCTCGGGGCTCTGAGGGCGATGCTCGGTCGTCTGCGGGTACGGGGTTACGGAAGTTGCGGAAGCACTCACTGACACTTTGAGCCCCTAGAGGTACAAAGGACGTCTCATTCCTCTCTGTATCCTCGTGCAGAGCTCCAGGCCACCCACAGACAGCGTACCCGGGGATGCTTTGGCCCCTCCGTCCCTGGAGGCCGTCACCGGCTGGAAAGAGTTCAGTTGGGGGACACTGCAGACAGCGGTGGGTCTGATTTCGGCCTCCGTGCCTCTTGAGCTTTGCGATCACCTCCTTGAGCCTTTCATTTCTTCATTTTGAATGCGTACACGGGACCATTACGACCATCCCAGGCAGCAAGGTGAGGGAGAGGGAGGTGTCTGCTTCCGTCCTGAAGTCTGATTTCCAATGCGGAAAGCAGGAAGGAGCAGAGGCCTTAGGAAGGAGCCCCGGGGCCTCTGGGATGAAAAGAGATCCTGCTGAATTGTGGCTCTGGAACGCCCGGTGTCCACACTCCGGGGAGTTGGAGGTGCTAGGAACGGCCTGTCTTATCTCAAACGTCTAAGGAAAATACAGCCTTTTGTTATAAAAATCACTATATATATATATATATATATATATATATATATATGTATATATATATATATATATATATATATGTATATATATATATATATATATATATACATATATACATATATGAATATAAATATAGAAAGAGTGAGAGAAATAGATAGATACATAGATAGATAGATAGGTAGATAGAGAGAGAGAGTGAGAGGGAGAGAGAAAGAGAGAGAGATAGAGATATAGAGATATCTATAGATTCAGATACAGATATAGATATAGATATATCTAGGGGAGCTCTGGCAAAAAGCACTCTACTGACGTCCATTTTGAGCCGGAACTGCAGACTTCCGAGATACGGCTCACTTGCGGCAAATTCACGGCCCTCCCGGCGCCTCGGGGCTCTGAGGGCGATGCTCGGTCGTCTGCGGGTACGGGGGTACGGAAGTTGCGGAAGCACTCACTGACACTTTGAGCCCCTAGAGGTACAAACGACGTCTCATTCCTCTCTGTATCCTCGTGCAGAGCTCCAGGCCACCCACAGACAGCGTACCCAGGGATGCTTTGGCCCCTCGGTCCCTGGAGGCCGTCACCCGCTGAGAAAGAGGTCAGTTGGGGGACACTGCAGACAGCTGTGGGTCTGATTT
>NW_011922017.1:0-2114 GCF_000151845.1 Pteropus vampyrus
TCATTGCTTGTGGATCCTACTGTTGCGATAGCCCCAAATGTCCAACAGTTCACGCCTTTAAAGGCTTTCACAATATGAGCAAAACCACTCAGCGTTTTGCAGGAGAAGCTTCCTGGTCTGGGTGCCGGGTGCTGTGAGCCGGGCTGCCCGGCCGGTGTCTGAGAGACGCCGCGTCGCTGGAACCCGCATGTCCACGTCCAGGCCGTGGGCGTGAGGAAGAGCCGTTCCGCTGCCCTGCCTCGGTTTCTTCCTCTGTTCTCCGAGTCCTTTCGTGCCCCGGACTTTGAGTCACTTCTCTCCAGGACGGTCCCCTCATCGCACAGATCTCGGCTGGCGCGTGCTCTGCCAGGAGGAGACGTCCCCAGGAACCCGCTCACACGTGCGGCTCCTCCTGCCGCCCCGTCCACCCTCACCGCGCCCCGTTCGGTCGCCCCTTTGTCGTCTTCAGAGGTTCCTGAAAATCCTTAGTTCACTGTCGCAGGGGGTTCTACGCATTCACTTGCTGTTCATCTTCTGTCCCCACCCTGCATCGCTCCTCAAAGTGCCACGGGAGCAGGGACTTCGTGCAGCTTCTTTCGACGTCTGTTGCCCATTTGATTTAAAGTCATCAGGGAGATACTAGATGCTCAACAGACATTTTCACCGAAGAAATGTAAAGCGATATGACAATTATATCTGCTTCGTAGTGTTGTATTTTATTAATTTTTCAAATACATGTTAAGTACTTGCGAAACTACCAACATGCTACACACAAACACATCAAGCACTTGTGAGAATATTTAATTCTGATTAGGAGAATACAGAGAGAGAGAGAGAGAGAGAGGGGACCAGCTTACTGTTGCAATTTCTCACACCTAAGTCTTTTTCTACCAATTCTTGGCAGGAAATCTAAGACTCTAAACAACCTAAATTCTCAAAAGTGCTTACAGGCTTTTAACCACTTCCTACAAAGTTAAGATGGAGAGAAACACTGTGGTGTGTTTTCTGGTTATAGGCTGGTGTGTCATGGTATGTCTGTCCCATGAAGATATAAGGACACTTGGAGATACCCTCCCTGATTCTCTGTGTGTGTGTAAACCACAGACGTACTCTTAAAGTGTGATGCCTAATGTTTAAAGTAAACTAATCACGTTCTTATTGAATTAGAAACAAGAGGAACTAAGTCTGTCACCGCACGCGTTCCGCACACCTGTCCAGTTTGCAAACATCCCCGAGTTAAGCACGGTTCACGAAGCACTGATGGAACCTCGCCCTTCCGTTTTGCAGAGGAAGAGCCTGAGGCCCTGAGAAGGTTGACGTCCAAGGTCACGCCGGATGCGTGACCAGGTGGGGTTAACCCTAGACCACCTGAGTCCCACACCAGAGGCCCCCTCCTCTTATAACTAGGTGTGAGCCGTGTGTGCTTGTGTGTGTGTGTGTGTGTGTGTGTGTGTGTGTGTGTGACTTACTGATTCATTCACTCAACAATTACTCATTGAATTTTCACTACGAGCCAGGCGCTCGGCTCGATTCAGAGACAGAGTGTGAACAGGCAGCCAGAATCCTTCCTCTCGGGGTGCTTTCAATTTGGGGGGAAGTGAGTCATTAAAAAAGTATATTCACCCGGAAGATAATTTAATTAAATTCATGAGGAGGAAAGCGACGGGAAACTCAAGGTCAATGGCAGCCTGAAGTTAATTCCGAATTCACCCCCCTCACACGACCATTAAACAACAGAAAAATAACCACGACCTGCAGCTGGGGCCTGCATGTGGTCTCAGGGCATGTGAAATGTGGGGTTCTCTTATTTGTGGTGCCGGGGGGATGGGTCCTGGGCAGTTTGACCCTCTCTACCAGGACAAAAAAGCAAACAAAAAGGAAAAACGTGGTTTGGTTCTGGTTTTGTTGAACAGAGGCCCAGGGCATGTCTCTGCTGGGGGCCGTGGGACTGCCACCGAGAGGCTGTGAGGAGGCTGGTTGAGCTTCCTAAGTCCTTCCGTATCTCCATGCCTTCTCGGTCACCAGGGAACTGGATTTGCGTGACTTGCGAGGATTTCTGAGGACCGAGGGCTCATCGTCCTAGAAACCGAGCACAGAGCCATTTCTGCTCCCCCACTTCTGGGGACACCTGGGCA
>NW_011922018.1:0-842 GCF_000151845.1 Pteropus vampyrus
CAGGTGTATTCTGACATGAAGCAGAAAATAGAAAGCATCTGCAATCCTTCAAAACCAAGGTATAAATTGCCAAGCTCTTATTTTTCATTACCAAGGCAGTAGGGCAATTAATAAATTAATTAGGGACGTGTTTAGTAGCAAATAAAAACAACAGGGGAAAAATCCTAAGAGTGAAAGATTCAGCAGACTCTCAGAACAGTTAAGTAAGGGCTGACATGAGCCACGAGAGATCCAGGCCCTTTCTTTAAGATTCAACATCCTCAGCAAGTGGCTTTCTTCCCCACGGTCACAAGACCACAAGATGGCTGCTGAACTTCCAGTTCAAAGGTTCAGATTCAAGGCAAGAAGGAAGAAGTGGGGAGGGAGAAAGAGGAGAAAAAGAGTGCCAGGTGAAACTTTCCCTTTAAAAAAGTTCTTTCCAAAAGCCTACCCAGTAATTCCTGCTGCTTAGCTAAAATTGGGCCACATGACCAACCATTCCGGCAGGGGAGTCTGGGCAATAAGGAAAAAGACTTTTGGTAAAAGCCAACCTCCCAGTGTCTGTCTCAGACGGAAGAGTAGCGAGGAAGAAATGCCCTAAAGTCACCCACTGAAATAGGAAGCTTATCCCCTCAAAGATAAATGTCTCATTCTAGACAAGGCAGTACATAAACCGCTTTCTGGTTAGTGTCCAGTGTTGTCTCCGAACAACTTGGCTACAGCCAGGCAGAACAAAGATGCTTTCTGAGAAAGAGTCTATAGGAAGAAAGGCATTATCTGAACCGGAGATGGCCTGACTGAAGAAAGCTTCGCACACCTCTGCTTGGCTAACTGCTACCTGATTCTTCAAATCTCAGTAGGTA
>NW_011922019.1:0-2113 GCF_000151845.1 Pteropus vampyrus
GAACAATCAACAAAATAAAATGGCATCCTACTGAATGAGACCATTATATTTGCCAATGATACATCAGATAAAGATTTAATATCCAAAACTGAAGAAAAGACTCATACAACTTAAAACCAAAAAAAAAAAAAAAAAACCCACAATACAATTAAAAAATGGGCAGAGGACCAGAATAGGCATTTATCCAAAAAGGACACACAGATAGTCAATAGACATATGAAAAGATGCTTAACTTCACTAATCATCAGAGAATGCAAATTAAAACCATAACGTGGTAGCACTTCACACCAGTCAGAACGGCTATCAATAAATCAAAAAACAATAAGGTTGACAAGGGTGTGGTGAAAAAGATCCTCATGTACAATTGGAGGGATTGCCAACTGGTACAGCCACTAAGGAAAAGTTTAAAGGTTCATCAAAAAATTAAAAATAAAATGACCTTATGAACCAACAATCCCACTTCTGGGTATTTATCGAAAGAAAACCAAAATATTAATTCAAAAGGATATATGCACTCCTATGTTCAGTGCAGCTCTATTTTCAATAACTAAGATATGGAAGCAACCTGAGTGCTTATCAAGAGACAAATGGATAAAGAAATTATGAAACACAAACACAATGGAATATTACGCAGCCATAAAAAAATTCTTACTATTTGCAACGACAAAGATGGACGAAAAGGGTACTGTACTAAGTGAAATAAGTCACACAGAGAAAGACAGATACCACGTGATTCTACTTATATATGAAATCTAAGGAACAGAATGAAAAAGCAAAATGAAAACAGGTTTATAGATACAGAGAACAAACTGGTGATGGCCAGATGGAGTAAGGGTCGGGGGTGGGGCTGGGTAAAAATGGTGAAGGGATTAAGAAGTACAAATTGGCTGTTACAAAATAGTCATGGGGATGTCAAGTACGGCACAGGGAATACAGTCAATAATATTGTAATAACTATGTATAGTGCTAGGTGGGTACCAGAATAATTGAGGAAATCATATTGTAAATTATATAAATGTCTAACGACCATGCTGTACACCTGAAACGAATATAAAATAATGTTGAATGTCAACTCTAATTGAAAAGTAAAAAGTTTTAAAAAAAATCATCTAGTATAAATATAATTTTGAACTGTGAAGGTGTACCCATGAAGAGTAAGCATTTTGAATCATTGCCATGTGTTGTATGGCAGGAAAATGTCACAGAAAATGCATTAGAATCGTTCATAAACGACACTAAGAATTTAAAGAAATAAGCTTTTTAGTAAAACTAGAGAAATTTATTATGTTATCAATATATTTCTGCTATTCTTACACAAAATGTGTAGGCTGTAAACCATCCTACAGTGAAAAAATCCTTCCTTTCTAAACAGGAACAATGAGAAAGTTGTAAAATATGCAGAGATCACGAGAATCCATAATCTATACACAGTTGCGATTAAAGCATACCAAGATTAAGAGATATACTGAAGAAAGCAGATGAAAAATCTAAAGATGACTTTTTGCCTGAAGTAGGCTTAAATGGAGGAACCAAACATTTTCCCAAATATACAGTGGCTAATAATTCTATAACTCATCTCTTACTAAAGAATTACATTCAAGCATGTTGTGTCACCATTTTTGAATTTAAAAGCACAAAGTCAACACAAATCTAATCAAAAAGTAAAAACATAAGATACAACCCCGGGAAGCTTTGCACTAAATAGGACAGAATTATAAAATGAAACCATCAGGAAATAAGGCAACAAAGGCGCCTTTACGTCACGGTGGACATTGGTCTGTGCTCCTCTATGGCATTAGCATATTTAAGAATTCCATAAGGTAACTGGATACGTTAACTGTTCTAACACTGAGACTTAAAATTACTGATGTCACTTCATACAAAGCAAAAGGACATTGTGAAGTGAAACAGAAGTAGATTCCTCATTTAAGGGAGGTGCACTGTGCTCTGATGACATTTCTGAGTCTACCTTGTAGGGTCAAGCTTGAAGCCTCCACAGGATGAGAATTCATATAGCAGAACATAAGACATCTGTAGCCAGTGTTCCTGCGATTTCTGAACCAAACTCCGCTATCTCAACGACACCCTTCGCACACGACTTACATGAGGCAAA
>NW_011922020.1:0-2112 GCF_000151845.1 Pteropus vampyrus
GAAATAGTCTAGAAATAGTCGTGGAGACGTAAAGTACAGCATAGAGGAATATAGTCGGTAACATTGTAATAACTATGTGTGGTGCCAGGTGGCTATTATACTTATTGGGGGATCACTTCATAATTATATAAATATCTAAGCACTATGCTGTACATCTGAAATGAATATAAAATAATTTTGAATGTCAACTGTAATTTAAAAAATGAATAATACTTTCTTTGTAGGAAGAAACTTATATTAGATATTTAGATTTCCTGGGTTTAATTAAATAACAGTGCCTGTCCATTAGTAAGTACTCAATAAATTGCAGTTATTATTATAATATAAATAAGGTGTTTATAATGCTTGGAACATGATGGATCCTAAAAAATATGTTAAGAATTGTTTGTAGGTAATGTTGCTGATGTTTCAAAACTCTCTCTTTTAAGAGAGAAAGTAAAACACTTTTTGAAAGTTAAAAAAAAAAAAAATAGAGGCCAGAAGGCAGTGAGAAGATATAAAATGATAAAAAATATATTATCCCAAAAATCTTATATCCTGCAAAACTATCTTTTAAAGTTGAAGGTATAAGAAAGACATATCCAGATAATAAAAAATTGAGAGAATGTTTTGTTGGTAGACTCATATTAATATAAATATGTCTTCAGGCTAAAAACAAGTGATGCCAGAAAGTAATTTGAATCTAAAAAAAAACAAAAAAACAAAAAAAAAAACCAAAAAAAACCAAATGTAACAAAACAAGCAAAAAAAACAGATCACTAGCAAAGTTATGTAATTATAAAAGCTAATACAAATATATTACTTTTTCTCTTAACTAATTTAAATAGCAATTGTATAAAACAATATGTAAACAATTGTATTATTGGGCCTCCAACATACAGAAATGCAATATATTTGACAATAAGATCACAAAAGAGGAAAGTGGGAGCAGGACTATACAGCAGTGAAGAAATTATATTGAATGGTAAATCAAGTTCATGGGAAGAAATGAAGATACTCAGAAATGATAAATAAAAAAGTTAATATTTAACAGAGTTATAAATATACTTGTCCCCTTTCTTCTGTCAGGTTCTTTAAAATACATGACATCATATAAAGTAATAAAAAGTAATAATTATAATAATAAGGTATTGAGTATTAATATATATACTATTAGTATATATACTATTAGTATGTTAGTATATTTACTAATATACTATTAGAATATACTAATATACTATTATTATACTATACTATTAGAATAGTATATATTATATATTACTATATATAATATAATTTATAATTTACATTATATTATATTATATATAGTAATATATAATAGTATAATATACTATTAGAATATACTATGTGAGGGTTCTGGTTCCTAGCCAATAATCTTCCTGTGATTTTGTTTTAGGCTCAACCAAAGGCAATTACAAAGGCAGGCTACATTGGGGAAAAGTGCCTTCCTCACACCAGACTTGGTGCACATTCAGTGCCTTACAATCTCTAAAGAAAGTTGCAATTAAAGACTTAGTCACCCCTGTCTGGTCATGCTGTTTTGCATATTTGTATTCCTGGCCCATGCATCTTCATTCTTGTTTCTTTATCTGAGATTGTCAAAGTCCTCTTCAGATTTCTCTGCCAAGGCCTTGCTATGGATGGAAGAGTGGGGAATCTTGAAGATACTTTTTTCACTCTTATTACTTGGTGCTTTTCCACTCCTATCCCTTCTACTTCATCCTACCCTCAACCACGGGTCCATAGAACTGTAAGAGCCTTGTGTTCAGGACTTCCTCAGAGCAAAATAATTTCTTTTTCTGTGCTAATCAACCTTGCCTTCGACTGGTAGATTGTTCTATGGGGGCGACTAGAACAGAGGAAAGTTAGTGTTTTCTCCAACTTTGACTCTTGCATATACCATTACAGTAAGTGATTAATTTCACTGTTACATTAGTTTTGGCTTGTTGTTTTAATTGGCTACTCTAATACCTCTTGGTTTATTGCTCTCTTCCAGATCAGTTTAGCATCTAACAAACTGAACAGTGAGAAGGGTAGTCAATTAAACACCATGACAATCTGGGAGAGGAAAAGCTTAAAGATCCTACAGAGTACTTTTAGAAGATGCTAGTA
>NW_011922021.1:0-2111 GCF_000151845.1 Pteropus vampyrus
TCAGTTTGTCTGGGTGTCGTGTCCACTTCTAGTCTCTTCTCCTGTGATAAGAATCAACCTCTGCTAGTTGATGAAGCTCCTAGGGAGAGAGGGTCTATGACATTTGAGTCCCTTTTGGAAGACCTGTCTTTAGGTAGATAAGGGGAGTTCAGAGAAAAACCTCTCCCTGAATCTGCTGTTTTTAAAGTGTCTACAGCTCAAAGTAATCAATATACCAAAGTGGCATATTTTGGGGTGGCACGTCCTAAACGTCTCCTGTTGTAATTTAGGGTGGCATATTCTGCTCCCCTTCAACTGAAATGGAGCTAAACTCTTTGGTTAAGACAGACATGGAAAATAATGCTTTCCTATTTATTATTAGGTATCTTGACAAGGATTGGGCTTCGTGGGAAAAAGGACTCTGTGTACCTTGTAGTGTCTGCCACTGATGTGGAAGAAAGAGTGATAACAATCATGTAGTTGCTGACCTGAGAAAAATGTTAACTGTAGTTTCTCATACTAGTTTAAAATATCCTATAACGTAGTCACTCTTCTACATATCATATTTAAATAAGGGTATACTGTAACCGTCAAGGTTTTCTTATTAATTTTTTGTCTCCACATAAATCGATATGTATTAATCCATTCAATTTATTTATTATAATATGTCTATATTAGTACCTATATTAATATATATTAAATTCTATACTATTCTTTTAAATTTCTTCATCGTTACTTTCCCCAGAACTCTTTTTGTAAATGTTTGTTTAAACTTTTAATTTAATTTATGTTTAATTATTATTTTGAAATACTCATACTACTTTTTAACTTTAATCTCCTAGTGTCCTAAGTAGGCTAGTTCAGGTCTGTCCTCTAACAATTAGAGAGCAAAATGAGATTTAACAAGCAAATATTTCGTTAGGTGATATTCCTTCGTAAGAGAAATGATGAGGAAGCAGGATAAACCTTCAAACCACATGTCTTCTGACCCCAAGTGAAAAAGAGGGAGATTACAATCTTAGTCTGCTGTGTCTTTGAAGTGATTACTCTATCATTTAAGTGAGTTTCTGTATGATGATCAGGGAGTCCTCAATTCCTTGTGAGATGTCAGGTAAGTCATGTGTCTCCCAGGAAGAGACCTGCCTTAGCATCTCTGCTTTTCTCATTTATTATCTCTAAGCAGCTTTTAGGAAGCATGACCTTGACATAAACACAGCGATAGACTTCAGAGGACAGCAATAGGGACCTTGGTCAATGTGCTTCCTATAGTTGGAAATCTGTGAGGCACAATCTCATTGCTACCATATGTCCATATCTGAGGAGAGATTTTCAGTCCATTATCAATTTAGATCTTTTGGAAAATAGTTGTACTGTCATAATCAGAAAATACATTTTATATATCTTTGATTTAATCCAAATAGAAATATCGAAATTCTAATAAGAAATTCAAACACATAATATTACTGTAGAACAGAGGGACTCTTTGTAGGTTGAGTCAGCATTTGAAAGAATGACATTTGCCCTCCATCACAGGATGATGAACTAAGACTTATACACACTAGGATTCACTTGTCATCTGTTTTAGAGTTAAATATCACGGAAAAGTCAATACATCTGGAATAAATTGTAGAGTCTAAATGCAAATATTGATTTTGAATGGGAAACGCAGTGTCTTACACAATTTACCAAAAAAATTTATTAAAGACAGTCGTTATAACTTTTCCAAACAAATGTGCTAGCAATATAGGCATACCTTTAGTATTTATTTAAAATGGAAATGTATAACATTGATTATTAAACTTTGCATATGTAATGCTACATTTGTATTCATTTATAAGGATTTATATATTTTTAAAATGCATTTTCTATAAAAACAATTTCAAAATTTTTATTTTTATATATAGAAATGAGGCAAATGTACTGAACATATTTTTATTAACCTCTTGAACAAATTGATATTTTGCTAACTTTTAGAATAAATATTGAGTCGTTTTCAATTTCTAGTATTATTCAATGTAATACATCAAATCTAAAATAAGAATACTATACATACTATTATCTTAACATATTTCTTAAAATTCATATCTGCCAAAGAGTGTCAATCCTTATCAGTCCCTCACTAAAGAAAAAAA
>NW_011922022.1:0-2109 GCF_000151845.1 Pteropus vampyrus
TCCACCTTCCCCGCCAGTGTGGACACCGGGCGTTAAAGGAGCCACAATTCAGCATGATCTCTTTTCATCCCGGAGGCCCCAGGGCTCCTTCCTCAGGCACGGCTCCTTCCCGCTTTCCGCAGTGGAAATCAGACTTCAGGACGGAAGCAGACACCTCCCTCTCCCTCACCTTTCAGCCTTGGGATGGTCGTAATGGTCCCCGGGGACGCATTCAAAATGAAGAAATGAAAGGCTCAAAGAGCTGATCGCAAAGCTCTAAGGCACGGAGGCCGAATTCAGACCCACAGCTGTCTGCAGTGTCTCCCAACTGAACTCTTTCCAGCGGGTGACGGCCGCCATGGACAGAGGGGCCAAAGCATCCCAGGGTACGCTGTCTGTGGGCGGCCCTGACCCCTGCAAGAGGATGCAGAGACGAATGACACGTAGTTCGTACCTCTAGGAGCTCAAAGTGTCAGTGAGTGATCCTCCAACTTCGCCACCCCAGTACCCGCAGATGACTGGGCATGGCCCACAGAGCCCCAAGGCCCCGGGAGGGCTGTGCATTTGCCGCAAGTCAGCCTTTTCTCGGAAGTCTGCGATTCTGGCTCAAAATGGACGTCACCAGAGAGCTTTTCGCCAAAGCTACCATATACATATATATGCATATATCTATATGCATATATATGTATATGGTGGATTTTCGAAGGAAACCTGCGTGGACCCCTGGTCTACTACAGAAGACAGGCCGCTGCTAGCACCTCCACCTCCCCGCAGTGTGGACACCGGGCGTTCCAGAGCCACAATTCAGCATGATGTCTTTTCATCACGGAGGCCCCGGGGCTCCTTCCTCAGGCACGGCTCCTTCCCGCATTCCGCAGTGGAAATCAGACTTCAGGACGGAAGCAGACACCTCCCTCTCCCTCACCTTTCTGCCTGGGATGGTCGTAATGGTCTCCGGGGACGCATTCAAAATGAAGAAATGAAAGACTCAAAGAGCTGATCGCAAAGCTCCTAAGGCACGGAGGCCGAATTCAGACCCACAGCTGTCTGCAGTGTCTCCCAACTGAACTCTTTCCAGCGGGTGACGGCCGCCATGACGGAGGCCCAAAGCATCCCCGGGTACGCTGTCTGTGGGCGGCCCTGACCCCTGCAACAGGATGCAGAGACGAATGACACGTAGTTTGTACCTCTAGGAGCTCAAAGTGTCAGTGAGTGCTCCTCCAACTTCGCCACCCCAGTACCCGCCGATGACCGGGCATGGCCCACAGAGCCCCAAGGCCCCGGGAGGGCGGTGCATTTGCCGCAAGTGGGCCTTTTCTCGGAAGTCTGCGATTCTGGCTCAAAATGGACGTCTCCAGAGAGCTTTTCGCCAAAGCTACCATATACATATAGATGCATATATATATTCATCTATATGCATCTATATGTATATGGTGGATTTTCGAAGGAAACCTGCGTGGACCCCTGGTCTACCACAGAAGACAGGCCGCTGCTAGCACCTCCACCTCCCCGCAGTGTGGACACCGGGCGTTCCAGAGCCACAATTCAGCATGATCTCTTTTCATCCCAGAGGCCCCGGGGCTCCTTCCTCAGGCTTCGGCTCCTTCCCGCTTTCCGCAGTGGAAATCAGACTTCAGGACGGAAGCAGACACCTCCCTCTCCCTCACCTTTCTGCCTGGGATGGTCGTAATGGTCCCCGGGGACGCATTCAAAATGAAGAAATGAAAGGCTCAAAGAGCTGATCGCAAAGCTCCTAAGGCACAGAGGCCGAATTCAGACCCACAGCTGTCTGCAGTGTCTCCCAAATGAACTCTTTCCAGCGGGTGACGGCCGCCATGGACGGAGGGGACAAAGCATCCCCGGGTACGCTGTCTGTGGGCGGCCCTGAACCCTGCAAGAGGATGCAGAGACTTATGACTCGTAGTTTGAACATCTAGGAGCTCAAAGTGTCAGTGAGTGCTCCTCCAACTTCGCCACCCCAGTACCCGCAGATGACTGGGCTTTTCCCACAGAGCCCCAAGGCCCCGGGAGGGTTGTGCATTTGCCGCAAGTGAGCCTTTTCTCGGAAGTCTGCGATCTGGCTCAAAATGGACGTCACCAGAGAGCTTTTCGTCTAAAGCTACCATATAC
>NW_011922023.1:0-2109 GCF_000151845.1 Pteropus vampyrus
CTGCGAAAGGCACGGAGCAGGCCCGATGGACAGGGAGAGAGACAGCAAACCCACAGCTACGGGCAGATTTCCCAACACCCCTCTTTCAATAACTAACAGAACAGCTTGGGCGGAATTCAGCAAGGGTACAGAAGACTAAACGGCATTTCAACAAACTTGACCTGACGTTTATAGAAAATTCCACACGACGACGGCTCATGGAAACAGTGTATGGAAGGCACGTCCCTCATCTGCACCCTACAAAGTTACCAAGAGAAAATGGAAGAAAGAGATGGAGGAAAAGTAAGGAGATGCCGGGAAGGAGCGAGCCGGGGCTGGCCTCGTGGGCAGCGGCAGGATCTAGGGGACGGCGGACGTTCCACAGGCCCGACTTCACTAAAACCTGGAGGACTCGGCAAGCCCCCGCTGACATTTTAACGGTGCCTGTGCCCACAGAGGGCGGGACCGAGGCCCTCCAGGGGAACGTGGGGGCCCCGCACCTTCCAGCAGCTTCCGCTGGCACACGGGGCCACCACGAGGAGGGAGAGGCGGCCGAGCATGGCCAGCAGAGGAGCCAGCGCGCCCCTGGGAAGGTGAACTCATATAGACAGGTGCCACGTGACCCGCAGACCAGGGAATCGGAGGTCTACACCAGGAGCCCAGGCCCGATTATTCCCACACGGAGGCAGGAGTGTAGACGGGGCCCAAAGGGAGAGTCCAAAGCAGCTCGTTTAGGCGGAGGAGGGGTCCAAGGAGACGGTGGCTCCCAACGTGGCTGTGTACTGGTCGCCTGGGAGATTCCACGAGGCCACACCGGTGCATTACCCCAGATGCCCCGGGGTGGCACCCACCCTGACCTCGGCGTTTTTGAAAGCTCCCTGGGCAACGCTGACGTGCAGTCCTTGGGAGAGCCACCGAAAAGCCAGCCTCGGCTTCGAGGACAAGTCATGGCTGTACGCGGGTGTCGGACTGAGAACGGGGTGGTGAAGCATAAGCCTATGAGGCCTACTGGGCTCCCCGAAAGCTCCCGGTGGCCGGGTTTATTATACCGCACGTCCTCTGTCTCATTCCGAGGGGTAGGAGGGACATCAGCTTAACGAAGGCCTTAGGGACAGTGGCACCTGGTGGTCATCCCACAGTAAAGTGACCCAATCAGATCGCCTGACAGGGGACCCACCTGACGAACGTTGCGCACAGTTTCCAATGCAAGGAGCATAAGAAAACCTTAAAAAAAAAAAAAAGCTTAAGAAAACCTTTGTAAAAAGCTGTATTATACCTCCACGGGCCCTATCAGATCCATGGAAAAAGAACAGAATGTTACCAAAAGGGAACAAGAAAAACAAAAAAGAATTCTGAGACGCTGCACACACACTAGCAGAAATGAAAATCAGAAAACGTTAGGGAAACATCACGACAAAAAAAATACCGATGGAAAACAGGAGAAAACGATAAGAGAAGGAGAGAATCGGCTGAGGAACTCGAACCACCACGTCATAGGTTCCGGGGTGGAGGTGGAGGGGACACGCGACGGGGACATCGTCCCACAATGACAGAGTGATGTTTTCCAACACTGGAAGACAGGCGTCGCCAGACCAAAAGCACCCGCAGAGCGCTCGGCAAAATAAATTCCCAACGCCCACCACGGGATTTGTTTAACGCACCCAGGACGACAGGAAGTTCCCGTTTCCGGGGACAGGAGAGCGGTCACGTGTAAACGGATCGAAGTCCGACTGGTGTAGATGCCTTGCCGGCAACGGCGAAGCGGGGTGACGAGAACCGCCTCCGGGGACCCCCAGCGTAGAATTCTGTGCCCGCCACAGCACGCGTCGGGTGTGGGCGAGTGCGGACGCTTCTGCTATCACGTGCTTTCGAATCATCTGTCACGCGGCCTTCTCGAGCATTCACTGGAGCACGTGCCCTCCGCCCAAACGCAGAAGCACACCTGGAGACAGAAAGGCACGGGATGGGACACACACAGACCCGGCGGGGCGGGGAGGGCGAGGGAACCCCAGGATGGCGGGCAAGGCCCTCGTGAGACCACAGCTGTGCGGCGGGCATGCAGGACAGCCACGCTGGGAGGACTGGGGAGGAGGAAGGTGTTGGGGTGGCATCACGAGGAGAAAGGATGAA
>NW_011922024.1:0-2106 GCF_000151845.1 Pteropus vampyrus
TCATATATAAAAAACCTGGGTAAAAATCAAGGTTCAAAAATCCATAGCATTCCTATATTCTAATATTGAAGTGTCAGAAAAAGAAGTGGAAAAAAATAATTCCTTTTGCAATAGCAACAAAACAAATAAAATCCCTAAGAATAAATTTAATGAAGGACCTATATAATGAAAACTACAAGACCCTATTAAAAGAAATAGAAGAAGATAAAAAGAAATGGAAAAATATTCCGTGTTCTTGGATTGGAAGAATCAACGTAGTTAAAATAACCACATTACCTAAAGCATTTTACAGATTTAATGCAATCCCCATCAAAATCCCATCGGCATTTTTTAAAGAAATAGATCAAAAAACCATCAGATTTGCATGGAAGCACAAAAGACCTCGAATTGCCAAAGCCATCCTGAAAAATAAGAATGAGGCTGGAGGCATCACTCTGCCCAATTTCAAATTATACTTAAAGCAACAGTAATCAAAACAGCCTGGTATTGGCAGCAAAACAGACACATAGACCAGTGGAACAGAATCAAGAGTCCACAAGTAGACCTATATTTATATGTGCAAATAATTTTCGACAAAAAAAAAAAAAAACATACAGTGGAGAATGGAAAGGCTCTTCAATAAATGGTGCTGGGAAAATTGGTAGTCCACCTGCAATAGAATTAATCTAGACTGTTGTCTATCACCACACACCAAAATTAACTCAAAATGTATTAAGGGCCTGAATATAAGACCGGAATCAATAAAATGCATAGAAGAAAACATAGAAACTAAACTCAAGGACCTTGGACTTAAAGAGGATTTTATGAATTTGACCTCATAGGTAAGAGAAGTAAAAGCAAAAATAATTGAATGGAACTACATCAAACTAAAAATCTTCTGCTCAGCAAAAGAAACCATGAGCAAGGTAAAGAGACAATCATCCCAATGGGAAAATATATTTGTAAGCAATGCCTCCGATAAGGGCCTAATATCCATAATATACAAGAACTCACAAAACTCAATATAACAACAAACAAAAGATCCAATCAAAAAATGAGCAGAGGACCTGAACAGACACTTCTCCCTAGAGGATATATGGATGGCCAACAAATATATCAAAAGATGCTCAACATGACTAGCTATCAGGTAAATGCAAATCAAAACCACAATGAGATACCATCGCACACCTGTTAGAATAGCTTTTATCAACAGGACAAGTAATAATAAATGTTGGAGAGGATACGGGGAAAAAGGAACCCTCATACACTGCTGGTGAGACTGCAAATTGGTACAGCCACTATGGAAAACAGTATGGAAGTTTCTCAAAAAACTAAGAATTGATCTACCATATGATCCAGCAATCCCTCTACTGGGTATTTACCCCAAAGACTTGAAAACTCATATCTGAAAAGATATTTGCACACCGATGTTCATGCAACACTATTCACAGTGGCAGGACATGGAAGCAACCGAAGTGTCCTACGATAGATGATTGGCTAAAGAAGCTGTGGTACATATGTACAATGGAATATTACTCAGCCGTAAGAAGAGATGAAAAACTGCCATTTGCAACAAAATGGATGGACCTTGAAATAATCATACTAAGTGAAATAAGCCAGACAGAAAAGGTTTAAAATCACATGATATCACTTATATGTGTGATATAAACCTAAAAGCAACAAATGAACAAGGCAAACAAACAGAGACTCATGGACACGGACAATGGGCTAGTGATTACCAGAGGGGACAGGGGGAAAATAAAAAATAAAATGTTAAAATAAATAAATAAATAAATAAATAAATAAATAAATAAATAAAAGTTCGAAAAATAAAAAATAAAAGCTGAAATGAGTGACAACTGAAAATGGCTGAATCATTGTACAGTTTAGACAAAACCTTCAATCTGTTTCGCCATATGCTATTTGGTACTTTTTGATTCAGTAGTTGGGGTAAAAAAAAGTTTCTGTATTCAAACGTATCACATATAAAATGTGTGAATATGTGCATTTCATACACACACACACTCATATATCCAGAATCCTTCACTAACCTCATCCCCTTTTCTCACATAATGACTTAATGAGTCATTTGTTACTTTAAGGCCCGTTTAAATGCTATAAGGTGAT
>NW_011922025.1:0-1024 GCF_000151845.1 Pteropus vampyrus
TGAGAATCACCAAATCAGGGCACGGAGCCGAGTTCCCCTCCACCTGGGACACCAAAGTTGGGGCAGTTGGGTGCCTGTCTCACTAACCCCCTAGTTTGTGGGGTCCTGTCTCGGCACCCCAGGTTTGGGGGACTGTTCCAACTGGCAGACGCTAGAGTAGTCAAGGATTTGAACTTTGTAAAACCAGTGAGAGCGACCCTTACACTTGCCCGTTCTTCACACCTGTTTAAGAACACACATCATTAATGTTTTCAGTTGACAGTTCAGGAAACAGGAAGCATTCTTTACAGTTATTTCATCTGTGGCGGCCCTGCCCCTAATAGATGCATTTTCTCAGGTGACTCACTTCTGCTCACCCTGGTCGCAGAGTTCATGAAACTCGACTATAATTCAGGTTATTGCCGCCGCCCCCCTCAAAAAAAACACCTCGTTGTTTGTCTAAGATAGCCGGGAAAAAATGAAAACTGGCAAAGTGAATGTAAATTTGTCCTTTTTCTGCTCTTTCTAAAGTTTGCCAAATCCATAGAAATTAATTTTAGATGACTCCATGTGGGGCATAATTGGCATGGCTTCCGGCTGTTCGCACAGAGTTCTCTGGCCCCGGCCGTCTGTAACCTGTTTTTAGTCTTGTTGTTGTTGTTATTGTTGTTTTGTTTGGGGTTTTTTGCATCTACTCAGCCTGGTCCCATTTCAGAGTTCCTTAGGTCGATCTGTTTTCATAGAACACCCCCTCTACGGCTCCTTTTATTTCTTTTCCCCTGGTGGGTCAATTGATTTTTCTGTGTCCTTTACGAACCAGAATGTGCTGACATCTTGGTGGGGGGTGGACAAAATAAGAGTGAGTATTAACTCCCACGAAATCTGAGGCAGTCCGCCGATCTCCCGGATTAGTGATTAGAGTCATGTGTGCATACATATGCGTGTAAGTGTATGCTCGTGTTTATACTCCCCAAACTGCGTACAATAGACAGGGGTAAGAAATGTCCGTGTAAGTGGTAAGAAGCAGAAACACTAACTAAATGAA
>NW_011922026.1:0-2102 GCF_000151845.1 Pteropus vampyrus
TCACGTCACCCGCTGTAAGAGTTCATTTGGGAGACACTGCAGACAGCTGCGGGTGTGAATTCGGCCTCCGTGCCTTAGGAGCTTTGCTCTCAGCTCTTTGAGCCTTTCATTTCTTCATTTTGAATGCGTCCACGGGGACCATTACGACCATCCCAGGCAGAAAGGTGAGGGAGAGGGAGGTGTCTGCTTCCGTCCTGAAGTCTGATTTCCACTGCGGAAAGCGGGAAGGAGCCGAGGCCTGAGGAAGGAGCCCCGGGGCCTCTGGGATGAAAAGAGATCATGCTGAATTGTGGCTCTGGAACGCCCGGTGTCCACACTGCGCGGAGGTGGAGGTGCTAGGAGCGGCCTGTCTTCTGTGGTAGACCAGGGGTCCACGCAGGTTTCCTTCGAAAATCTACCATATACATATAGATGCATATAGATGCATATATATATGCATCTATATGTATATCGTAGCTTTGGCGAAAAGCTCTCTGGTGACGTCCATTTTGAGGCAGAATCGCAGACTTCCGAGAAAAGGCTCACTTGCGGCAAATGCACAGCCCTCCCGGGGCCTTGGGGCTCTGTGGGCCATGCCCGGTCATCTGCGGGTACTGGGGTGGCGAAGTTGGAGGAGCACTCACTGACACTTTGAGCTCCTAGAGGTACAAACTACGTGTCATTCGTCTCTGCATCCTCTTGCAGGGGTCAGGGTCGCCCACGGACAGCGTACCCGGGGATGCTTTGGCCCCTCCGTCCATGGCGGCCGTCACCCGCTGGAAAGAGTTCAGTTGGGAGACACTGCAGACAGCTGTGGGTCTGAATACGGCCTCCGTGCCTTAGGAGCTTTGCGATCAGCTCTTTCAGCCTTTCATTTCTTCATTTTCAATGCGTCCACGGGGACCATTACGACCATCCCAGGCTGAAAGGTGAGGGAGAGGGAGGTGTCTGCTTCCGTCCTGAAGTCTGATTTCCACTGCAGAAAGCGGGAAGGAGCCGAGGCCTGAGGAAGGAGCCCCGGGGCCTTCGGAATAAAAAGAGATCATGCTGAATTGTGGCTCTGGAACGCCCGGTGTCCACACTGCGGGGAGGTGGAGGTGCTAGGAGCGGCCTGTCTTCTGTGGTAGACCAGGGGTCCACGCAGGTTTCCTTCGAAAATCCTCCATATACATATATATGCATATAGATGAATATATATATGCATCTATATGTATATGGTAGCTTTGGCGAAAAGCTCTCTGGTGACGTCCACTTTGAGCCAGAATCGTAGACTTCTGAGAAAAGGCTCACTTGCGGCAAATGCACAGCCCTCCCGGGGCCTTGGGGCTCTGTGGGCCATGCCCGGTCATCTGCGGGTACTGGGGTGGCGAAGTTGGAGGAGCACTCACTGACACTTTGAGCTCCTAGAGGTACAAACTACGTGTCATTCGTCGCTGCATCCTCTTGCAGGCTTCAGGGCCGTCCACAGACAGCGTACCCGGGGATGCTTTGGCCCCTCCGTCCATGGCGGCCGTCACCCGCTGGAAAGAGTTCAGTTGGGAGACACTGCAGACAGCTGTGGGTCTGAAATCGGCCTCCGTGCCTTAGGAGCTTTGCGATCAGCTCTTTGAGCCTTTCATTTCTTCATTTTGAAATGCGTCCCCGGGGACCATTACTACCATCCCAGGCTGAAAGGTGCGGGAGAGGGAGGTGTCTGCTTCCGTCCTTAAGTCTGATTTCCACTGCGGAAAGTGGGAAGGAGCTGAGGCCTGAGGAAGGAGCCCCGGGGCCTCCGGGATGAAAAGAGATCATGATGAATAGTGGCTCGAGAACGCCCGGTGCCCACACTGCGGGGAGGTGGAGGTGATAGGAGCGGCCTGTCTTCTGTGGTAGACCAGGGGTCCACGCAGGTTTCCTTTGAAAATCCACCATATACATATGTATGCATATAGATGCGTATATGCATACATATGTATATGGTAGCTTTGGGGAAAAGCTCTCTGGTGACGTCCATTTTGATCGAGAATCGCAGACTTCCGAGAAAAGGCTCACTTGCGGCAAATGCACAGCCCTCCCGGGGCCTTGGGGCTCTGTGGGCCATGCTCGGTCATCTGCGGGTACTGGGGTGGCGAAGTTGGAGGAGC
>NW_011922027.1:0-2101 GCF_000151845.1 Pteropus vampyrus
GTTCAGGCTCAAAAAGTGAACGTTCAGTAGAATGTTGATGTACCAGATCTCCCCAAGAATATATATATATCGATGTCGGTATCTGAAGCTATAGATATCTCTGTATCACTATCTATCTCCCTTTCTCTCTCCCTCTCGCTCTCTCGCTGTATCTACCTATCTATCTATATATGTATAGAATTTATGGGACTCTTTCTATATGTATATTCAGATATATCTATATATATATGTATATCTATATATATATATATATAGATATAGATATAGATATAGATATATATAGTGATTTTTAAAACAAAAGGCTGTATTTTCCTTAGACGTTTGAAAAAAGACAGGCCGTTCCTAGCACCTCCACCTTCCCGGAGTGTGGACACCGGGCGTTCCAGAGCCACAATTCAGCAGGATCTCTTTTCATCCCAGAGGCCCCGGGGCTCCTTCATAAGGCCTCTGCTACTTCCTGCTTTCTAAAAGAGAAATCAGACTTCGGGACGGAAGCAGACACCTCCCTCTCCCTCATCCTTTCTGCCTGGGATGGTCGTAATGGTCCCCGTGTACGCATTGAAAATGAAGAAATGAAAGGCTCAAAGAGGTGATCGCAAAGCTCAAGAGGCACGGAGGCCGAAATCAGACCCACGGCTGTCTGCAGTGTCCCCCAACTGACCTCTTTCCAGCGGGTGACGGCCTCCAGGGACGGAGGGGCCGAAGCATCCCTGGGTACGCTGTCTGTGGGTGGCCTGGAGCTCTGCACGAGGATACAGAGAGCAATGAGACGTCGTTTGTACCTCTAGGGGCTCAAAGTGTCAGTGAGTGCTTCCGCAACTTCTGTACCCCCGTCCCCGCAGACGACCGAGCATCGCCCTCAGAGCCCCGAGGCGCCGGGAGGGCCGTGAATTTGCCGCAAGTGAGCCGTATCTCGGAAGTCTTCAGTTCAGGCTCAAAATGGACGTCAGTAGAGTGCTTTTTGCCAGATCTCCCCTAGATATATCTATATCTATATCTGTATCTGAATCTATAGATATCTCTATATCTCTATCTCTCTCCCTTTCTCTCTCCCTCTCACTCTCTCTCTCTATCTACCTATCTATCTATCTATGTATCTATTTCTCTGACTCTTTCTATATATATATTCATATATATCTATATCTATATCTATATCTATATATATATATATATATAGATATAGATATAGATATAGATATATATAGTGATTTTTAAAACAAAAGGCTGTATTTTCCTTAGACGTTTGAGATAAGACAGGCCGTTCCTAGCACCTCCACCTTCCCGGAGTGTGGACACCGGGCGTTCCAGAGCCACAATTCAGCAGGATCTCTTTTCATCCCAGAGGCCCCGGGGCTCCTTCCTAAGGCCTCTGCTCCTTCCTGCTTTCCGCATTGGAAATCAGACTTCGGGACGGAAGCAGACACCTCCCTCTCCCTCACCTTTCGGCCTGGGATGGTCGTAATGGTCCCCGTGTACGCATTGAAAATGAAGAAATGAAAGGCTCAAAGAGGTGATCGCAAAGCTCAAGAGGCACGGAGGCCGAAATCAGACCCACGGCTGTCTGCAGTGTCCCCCAACTGACCTCTTTCCAGCGGGTGACGGCCTCCAGGGACGGAGGGGCCGAAGCATCCCTGGGTACGCTGTCTGTGGGTGGCCTGGAGCTCTGCACGAGGATACAGAGAGCAATGAGACGTCGTTTGTACCTCTAGGGGCTCAAAGTGTCAGTGAGTGCTTCCGCAACTTCTGTACCCCCGTCCCCGCAGACGACCGAGCATCGCCCTCAGAGCCCCGAGGCGCCGGGAGGGCCGTGAATTTGCCGCTAGTGAGCCGTATCTCGGAAGTCTGCAGTTCCGGCTCAAAATGGACGTCACTAGAGAGCTTTTTGCCAGATCTACCATATACATATATATGCATATATATGTTCATCTATATGCATATATATGTATATGGTGGATTTTCGAAGAAACCTGTGTGGACCCCTGGTCTACCAGAGAAGCAGGCCGCTCCCAGCACCTCCACCTTCCCGGAGTGTGACACCGGGCGTTCCAGAGCCACAATTCAGCAGATCTCTTTTCATCCCAGAGCCCGGGGCTCCTTCCTA
>NW_011922028.1:0-2101 GCF_000151845.1 Pteropus vampyrus
GCGATGACACAGTCTTAGCTCTGCAGTCCCTGCTACCCTTCTGGGCCCTGGTGACAGGCGCCCCTTTGTCCTCCGCTAACCTCGAGGGCTTCCGCTACCGGCTACCAGAAGAACGCACTGCCCCATGGGACCTGGTCAATGTTATTTCTTAAACTTTGAATTTAATTTCCCAACAATTTCCTATCCCCAAGTAACACAGACATGCATAAAGGCTGAGGAATAGTCCCACTAGGAGACCAGAAATAACGAGGTATTTGTTGTGAGCCTAGAGCAGGGATCCCCAACCCCTGGGCCATGGGCTGGCACTGGCCTGTGGCCTGCTAGGACCGGGGCCGCACAGCAGAAGGTGAGCGGCGGGAGTGAGCGAAGCTCCATCCGAGTCTGCGGCCGCTCCCAGCGCCGGCATCACCCCTCAGCTCCGCCTCAGGTCGTCGGGCGTCAGACGCTCACAGGAGCACCGGCCCCCGGTGCCAGACAGGTTGGGGACCGCTGCTGTGATCGGACTCTGCACTTCGTCCTCTGGAGTGTTATTCCAAGACAATCACCGAGGATCTGAATGATGACTTATTTTCCCGATGTTAAGAACAGAAAATAGCTTACAAATTTACTTTTCCTAAATGAACACTTGCGGGATTTATGAAATCAGGCAGAAAATTGTCACTCTGCTAAGAACCGAGGGCTGAGACTGAGTCCAAATCGTTGGACGGCGGACGCCTCGCTCGTGTCCCAGCTTCCGGAAAGGGGGGCTCAGGCGCAGCGCCGGGGGGCCTCACACGCAGCTCCGAGGTTGGCGCCGCGGCCGCCCGGGTCCCGGGTGAGGGCGAGTGACCGGCCCTGAGCTCACGCGCGGGCGCGGGGACCACGGCTCCCACGTGAGTCGCTGGACCAGCCACTCTGATGCGAGGCGAGAAAAGGGAGCCCGTAGCCGATGCGAAGGACGAGTCCCGAGAACGTGCCCAGGGTTCCTTTCGCTTTGTTTTGCTTTTTTACAAGGTATTTATTTTTCTTTTTAATCTGACGTTACTGTTTCCCCACTGAAGCAAATACCCAGACACATTTGACACGCAGAGAAGGTGTTTCGGCTCGTGGGTGGCCCTGAACTCCCCTGCAGACTTCCTTGTGGCCATTTATGTATTTTTTATTTATTGGAAAATATGTAAATTATTTCACAGTGACCGTTTTGTACCTGCCGCCAGTCTGAGTGTGAGCACTCTGCCACGACCCCAGTGCCTGCCACCTGCTCCTCCCGTCACCTCCCGCTCCCATAAGTAGCTGTTACCCTGGCTTTACAGTAATCACTGTTTAATGGTTTTATCACCAGAACACACATCTTACCTCTCTGTATAAATCTGATATATCTTTAAAGTTTTTCTTAATTCACAGTCTCTCTCTCCATCATGTTTTTACTTACGATTTCTCAGCGCAATGGTATTCATCGTTTTGGTGGTATGTACAGCTGTGCGTATGCCAATTATACCCGAGTAAAGTAGTTTAAAACATATAAGGTGAAAAAAGGAATAAAACCTTTTTTAAAAATAGGTAAAGCAGATCTTAAGTATCTCTCCTAGAAAGAACTGTGTCGAAGAAAGTCGAACATTCTTCCTGGCTGTCCAGCCCAGCTGGTGTTTCTTATTGGGTTGAAGCAGATCACCTTATACTTTGATTAAGAAAGGACTCAATTTAATAGGTAAAAAAGAACTGCATTTTTCTCTTTTAATTTGTCTGTCTGAACACTAGCAAAGCTGGCCTTGTCACTTTCTACATTTACTGGTCCTTCGAATGTCTTCTATTGATATCTTTGGCTCATTTTTCAATAGGATCGTTCATCCTTTAACTATTACTCTCTAAGGATTCTTTATTTATTACAGATTTTACCTTTGTTGTTAATACACGTGCCGAGGTTTTCCGGTTTTTGTCTGATTTTTATCATATATATACGATGTTAACCTTTATTCATACTACATATCTATACAGATAGAAACGTTTCCTTTCTGCTTTCGTCCTTGGCCTTTCCACTCAGGAAACTGCTCCCTTTCCCAGTACGTGTTACCTAATTAGCACACACCTTTCTCCTTCTTCACTTAAGATCACATGTACCACG
>NW_011922029.1:0-2100 GCF_000151845.1 Pteropus vampyrus
TTAACGCAAGGCTTGGGCGACAGGGCGGGTGGGCGGGGCTCGGCAGGCCGCGCGGGAGGGCCCGGACCCCGGAGCCACTGGTTTGTGAATGAAGCCGCATTGGAGCACAGCCACACCCGTTGGCTGGCACGCGGTCTCTGGCCGCTCTCGCGGGGTGCAGAGGTTGACAGAGCCTGTATGGCGGCCAAGCTGAGTGATTTGCTCTCTGGACCTTTACGAGACAACTTTGCAGACGCCTAGACTGAGGGATGGGGTGGGGGCAGCCTCAAGACCCTTCCTCTCCTCCGCCGCAGCAGGGGTCTGAGCGCCAGCTCTGGTACTTGTCAATCTGTGCTGAACATCAAAACTCAGGATGCGCACACAGCAAACGAGTGCAGATCCGTCACCGATCATCCTAAGAGGGTCAGCAGGGTCCCGAACATGGTTGCATACTAATATATTCAGCAAACGACCTTGACCTTCAAGCGAGTGGGGGGCGGGGGGGAGATCTGTGTGTTTAGACAGTGAGGGGTTTCTTTTAAGAATTTAATTTTCTTATCCTTTGCTTCTATCCTTGATTCAACTCACTCTTGATATATAACCAATTTAAATAATAGCACAAAATCTCAAATTAAACCTTAGTTTTTAGAAGTGATTTGCATTCAAATGGTTAATGAAACCATGATAAAACTATTTAAGTGACAGTCGTTAATGCAGTCAGGGACAAAAAGCAATCCATCCAACATTAGTAGAAGTTGGCGATCAGCCAAAGAGAACTCTGGTGATCAACAGAAAAGATTTGATGCCTCCTTAGTTTTTTTTTTTTCATTTTTAATATGGGAAACTCAGTTAATGCATAAAACAAATATTATGCCACTTAAAACAGTTGTGAGAAAAAATTTGTTAATGAAATTAAAAATTTTTTATATAGGTGATTGATAGAAATTAATTTTCACTTTAATTTTTTAGACATTTTCATATATTTTTACACAGAAGAATAACTAAATATTTGGGCATAATATAAAATTATGGTGTTAATTTAGATATGAAAATCCATGTGAGAAGCAAATAGAGGTTACTAGGACAAATAAAGTCATAACAGTACAAAACAGTTGATTCTTATCATATATTCTATATGTCTACTCCTAATAGACTTTAAAATTTTTTAATTTTTAAATGAACTGTTGCCTCTGCATCCTATGATACCATATTCCATTCTTCTGACATAGGTACATTTAAGAATTACAGTATAACAGATTCGGTATAAAAATGTAAAATAAATAGTGTAACATATAAAATTATCAGCTGCTTCTCTTTGCTTTTCATGAAGGCTTAGTCGTAAATGGTAATGATTTTTGTTCTGTAATCCAAGTTACAACAAAAGCGAGCATGTGGCTATTTTACAGACTTTGAAGAAGAGGGAAATAAATCGAGCAGATGCCAGAATATTTACTTAGGACAATCACAGGAGAAGAAAACAAATTCAAATCCATTCTTGCTTCTCTCTCCTATTAGTAAAATTTTAAAAGAAAATAATCTGAGAATTTTATTTATTTGATTACTTATGTTTGAAGAAAAGAAATAGCCATCATATATAAGAAAAAAACATGTAAAACATACTATAGCAAAAAGATTTGCTAAAGTAATATCAGTTTAATGTTAATGCTATTAAAATTAGTTTATAAATTTATACATAAAAATAAATAACTTAGCCAAATGCATTCGATAGAACTTGTTTAGGTCCCAACCTAAACCAACTCAAGATCATAGAGAGAGAGAGAGAGAATGCTTGTTATATGAGCTATTAGATGCCAAATAATTAGTTAATTTTCTTATGTATTATAATGTTATCGTGACTAGGTAAAAATATGTCCCAGAATTATGAGTGAGGCAATAAGGTAGTAAGATGTAGAATGTGTTTTAAAGTGCATCCACTGAAACAAAGAGACACTTGTAGCGTCTGAAGTAAAATCCAGTGATTGTGAAGCTGCGTGATACAGTACGTGGGACTTTATAGCCATTTTTTTTGTTGTTGTTCTTGGCTATATATGAAAACATTCATTATATTAGATTTTAAAAAAAAAGAAAAAAGCATTTTGTGGACATTATCCTTTGCATTTG
>NW_011922030.1:0-2098 GCF_000151845.1 Pteropus vampyrus
AATTTTAGTGCTTCTAGGCACGCTTACTATCTTACATCACAAATAACAAAACCGAAGTTTTCCACACAAAATAATCCTCTCCTAGTTCCTCTGATCAACTTCTATCCACACCCTACACCATTCCTTGCACACAGGCAGCTTCTCATAAACCTTTCCCTCCCATGGCAGTTCCACCACACACCACCTGGGGGAGCCAAAGGGACACCGACCCCCTCACCACAATGGAACCACCAAAAAAGCCTCCTGAAACTTCTCTATTGTGCTTAATAAAAATGCAGAGCAAAGTCTGCCTGCAGAAAGAATACGTGGTTCATACTGGGTCGCAAGAACGGGAAGAGTCATGCCAGGTCACATGTGTCCATGCTCGGTCACATGAATGTGACTCAAAGGTAGGCAATGAAAAGCATGGAGGGATCGCGTTGGATTTAGCCCAGGAACCGACCACATCCCTCGAGCCTGAGTTCACAGACTGGCAAATTGTCCCAGGACCAGCACTCCCAGAACTCTTGTCCCGTTGATCCTAAAACCTCACCTCATGCTTGACCCCATCCTCTACCCGGCTGCACCCGAACTCCTCCTGAGACCAAACGGCCAGTCAAACCTGCAGAAAACCCATCAGTATCTAAGCACAACGAGCTAGCTTCACAAATGTTGTTTTACTGCCAATCGAATTTTACAGGAGACGATGAACTCACATCACTTCTAACTTAGACCTAACGATGCAGACCGCGACTAGGATTTTTATTATACGCTCACGTGGAATTTACATAAGCATGAAAATGAGAAGAGCTCAACAGGTAAATTGTAGTGAGGTAACACAGAAAGCAATGGTACAGAGTAGGAGGGAGGTCAAAGCTGGTTACTGGGCTCCTACTTGCAGCCTTTCTGTCTATTGCTGAGATCTTTTATTTTTCGCAACTTTTAAGGAGGCGGGAGAAAGGAGAACAGAAATACACAGTGGAGACCTGTATTTTTAAAAGTGGCCCTTTTCAAACAGGCAGGAAACTTTCAATAAATAGTGTGAGTTCACTAAGTCCAAGTTCTCACTTTTACTAATGGTTCACACCCATCTAAATGTATTAGATGAAAATCCCTGACAGCACTTCACATTCTCGAAAACCCTGCAGAAATAGACTACAAAGGAAAACAGGATGAACAAGGAAGGGTACTGCTTACTTCTGCCAACACTCCTCCATCATTTCTGCTACAGCTGTGTACAGGAGCTAACAGTATCCCAAACATAAATTTTCCTGGTGCCATAACGAGATGGCAGCTTTCTTTCTCAAATCCACTTAACTGAACTTTCAAGCAGAAATCTTTTATCGACAGAGGAGGGAGGAAGGGCGTCGAAAGGGGCAGGATCTAAGAAAGAGCGGGGATTCTCCAAATCTCTCTGTTCAGACAGAACTACTCCACCAATTAGCATATCTGTGGAAGATGTTAGATTGTAGCCTCTTCCTGTCTACAGATAAGGTGATAACGCTAAGGTATTTTAGTACTTCTTCCCAATTTTTAAGGACACAAAAAGAGGATTAGGGACATACAAATGAGACCTTGTGTTTTAAAAACTGGCACTTTCAAATTTTTTCCCTTACTTTGGCTCAAAATGCCTCAGGCGGTAGTAGCTTGTATTTTCATTTCTGATAGACTCAGCAGGAAGACCCTGTAAAATGCTGAGACTTTCCTTGTAATTATGATAGGGCTTTGAAAAATCGTCCTCCATTTTTGTCAGATTTCTGATGTTTTTACATCTTTTGAAATCTGTTCCAACGTTCTGATACAGGGATAAGGCCGGAAAACTACATAAATTAGTGACTACATAAATTAGTGACTATTAAACCAGACTGTTTTCAGACCCTGGAAGGTACTGCTACCTTTGGAAACTGCCTCATCATCCCAATGGCCATACAAGGAGAAATCTACAGAACAAAGGAAGATTCATGCAGAGAATACTACAAAGTGTTTGTCCATACTGTTAATGTTTACAGTTACCATAAGAGGAAAACGGGAAAACAAAATTTAAGATATACCCTACACAATGTAAACCCAACAATCTACTCCATTCTTGACTTGCCTTGCCCAGACTAAGAGATCAAAA
>NW_011922031.1:0-1066 GCF_000151845.1 Pteropus vampyrus
AAGAGAAAGAGTGAAACTGATTCTATCAGACCTGGCTACAGATATTCATTTTTTGAGATGGGCATGATAGAAATAGAAGACAAAAGAAAGAGAAAGAGGTGTTGGTCATGTTTATGTGTAAAGAACCTGAGCTTCTATATATTATGTTTATTGTTTCTGTTAAATCACAATATATAAAAAGGCATTACATCTTTTCTCATACTTTAATGTTTTGGTAGGTATCAAAGCAATACTATTTTTACCCTTTTCTTAAATAAAAATACAGAGTGAAAGTTCAAATATGTACTTATGTAAAACATAGTTTATTTAGGCTGAATTACATCCAGTGTGGCAACTACATACCTCTTAACCTCATTCTGGGTATTAAATGTAGGCAAGTAGGGACCACTCTGCCCAAACACATTTCTGTAAATATTCCTTAAGTGATTTCATATCTTTGTGAAAAATAAAATATATATATATATATTTGAAAATGGCTGAAGCTACAATATGACATGAGAACAAAATATATACAGTTATCAGAGAGCAAATTAATGTAACCAATAAGTGAAATAGTGTGAAACCCAGGCTTTTATTACTAGTTTCTCCTTTATCCAGATTTGTGGCTAGGGAAATGATCTCTCAGTGTTCTCATCTAGTTTATATTACCCAAATTTAGAACCGTGTGTGTGTGTGTGTGTGTGTGTGTGTGTGTGTGTGTGTCTGTCTGTCTGTTTGTCTGTCTGTTTGTCTGTTCTACACTGCTCTTATTCTGTGCTTTATGAGTCATGGTCTTTATCATTTCAGAGGATTGGAAGTCTGTGCTTTATGTGGACTTTACCTACATAAAACTTTATGTTTGCCTTGAATTTCTTTGTGTGTCTATTGGTTTGGTGCTAACCAGGGAAAATATTGAGCCTCTAACCAGCATTGATCTTTCACTTCTATTTCTGCTACAATGTACTGTTGTGGGGCAAATTGAAAAGAATTACTAAATCAAAGTAGGAACCTGATGTATGATGACATTTAGGAAATCCAATTTCATTGTTCACAGTATCATCCTATTTCTTCTCTTTCTTTTTTTTTC
>NW_011922032.1:0-2096 GCF_000151845.1 Pteropus vampyrus
AAATGTTAAAGAGAATTTTTTAAGAAGAAAAGGAAAAAAAAAACATAAATATGAATTAAAAAATGACAATAACTACATACCTATTAATAATCACTTTAAATGTAAATGGATTAAGTGCTCCAATCAAGACAGAGTAGTTGAATGGATAAGAAAACAAAACTCATATATATATATGTTGTCTACAAGAGACTCACTTTCAATCAAAAGATACACACAGTCTGAAAGTAAAGGAATGAAAAAAGATATTTCATTTCAAATGGAAACCAAAAAAACTGAGGTAGGAATACTCATATCAGACGAAATAGACTTTAAAACAAAGGCTATAATAGAGACAAAAAGATCATTACACAATGATAAAGGGAGCAATTCAACAAATGGATATAACCCTTGTAAACATTTATGTACCCAACATAGGAGTACCTAAATACATAAGCAATACAATAATATTTTAATAATAATTTTAATAATAGTATTAGTAGGAAATTTTAACACCCCATTAACAATAAGAAGTAGACCTTCCATACAAAAAAAAATCAACAAAGTAACAGTGACTTTAAATGACATATTAAATCAGATGGATTTAATTGATATTTTTAGAGCATTTAGCCCTAAAGGAGCAGAATATACATTCGGAACATTTTCCAAGATAGACCACATGTTAGGCCAGAAAACAAGTCTTGGTAAATTTAAGATTTGAATCATACCAAGAATCTTCTCTGACCACAATGGTATGAAACTAGAAATCAACTACAAAAAATAACTGTAAAACACACAAACACATGGAGGCTAAATAACATGCTACTAAGCAATGAATGGGTCAACAATGAGTTCAAGGAAGAAATAAAAACATACCTTGAGAAAAATGAAAAGGAAAAACACAATGACCTAAATCTATGAGACACAGTAAAGGCAATCCTAAGAGGAAAATTCATAGCAGTGCCAACCTCAAGAAACAAGAAAAATCTAGAATAAACAATCTAACCTTAAACCTAAAGGAACTAGAAAAAGAAGAGCAAACAAAGCCCAAAATGAGTAAAAGAAAGAAAATAATAAAGATCAGAACAGAAAAATACAAAGTAGAGTCTAAAAATGAAATACAAAATATCAAGGAAACCAAGAACTAGTTCTTTGAAAAAATAAACAAAATTGATAAACATTTAACAGACTCATCAAGAAAAAAAAGAGATGTTAACCATTGTCATCATAAAAAAATAATTTATTACTTAAAAAATTATTTTATTATTTTATTTAAAAAATAATAAGTTAATTTAAAAAAGAAAAAGAAAAGAGAGAGAACCCAAATAAATAAAAACAGAAATGGAAGAGAAGTGACAATTGACTCCACAGAAATACAAAGAATTATAAGAAAACACTATGAGCAATTATATACCAACAAATTCTACAATCAGGAAGAAATGAATACATTCCTAGAAATATACAATCTTCCAAGAAGATTGAAGAAGAAAAAAAAATCTAAACCAACTGGTTACTACTAACGAAATTGAATCAGTAAACAAAAAACTCCCAACAAACAAAAGTCCTGGACCAGAGGGCTTCACAGATAAATTTTACCAAGCATCTAAAGAAGAATTAACACCTATTCTTCTCAAATTATTCCAAAAAGTTCAAGAGGAAGAAGGCTCCCAAGCACATTTAATGAGGCCACCATTACCCTGAATCCAGAACCAGACAAAGACATTACAGATAAAAATAAATGATAGGTCAATATCCCTGATAAACATAGATACAAAAACCCTCAACAAAATATTAGTAAACCAAATTTAGCAAGATATTAAAAAGATCATACACCATGATAAGTGGGATTTATTCCTGGGTTGCAAGGTTGGTTCAGTATCTACAAATCAATTCATGTGATACACCACATTAACAAATTAAAAGATGAAAGTTTTATTATCATATCAATAGATGCAGAAAAGGATCTGACAAAAATCCAGCATCCATTTATGATAAAAACTCTCAGCAAAGTGGGAATAGAGGGAACATACCCCAACATAATAAAGGCCATATATGACAAACCCAAAGCTAACATCATACTCAATGGGGAAAAGCTAAAGGCATATCGTCACGATCAGGTG
>NW_011922033.1:0-2094 GCF_000151845.1 Pteropus vampyrus
CAGCGGGTGACGGCCTCCAGAGACGGAGGGGGCCAAAGCCTCCTGGGTCCGCTGTCTGTGGGTGACCTGGAGCTCTGCACGAGGATACAGAGAGGAATGAGACGCCGTTTGTACCTCTAGGGGCTCAGAGTGTCAGTGAGTGCATTCTGCAACTTCTGTACCCCAGTACCCGCAGACGACCGAGCACCGCCCTCAGAGCCCCGAGGCGCCGGGAGGGCCGTGAATTTGCCGCAAGTGAGCCGTATCTCGAAAGTCTGCAGTTCCGGCTCAAAATGGACGTCACTAGAGAGCTTTTTGCCAGATCTACCATATACATATATATGCATATATATGTTCATCTATATGCATATATATGTATATGGTGGATTTTCGAAGGAAACCTGTGTGGACCCTGGTCTACCAGAGAAGACAGGCCGCTCCCAGCACCTCCACCTCCCCGGAGGGTGGACACCGGGCGTTCCAGAGCCACAATTCAGCATGATCTCTTTTCATCCCAGAGGCCCCGGGGCTCCTTCCTAAGGCCTCCGCTCCTTCCTGCTTTCCGCATTGGAAATCTGACTTCAGGACGGAAGCAGACACCTCCCTCTCCCTCACCTTTCTGCCTGGGATGGTCGTAATGGTCCCCGTGGACGCATTCAAAATGAAGAAATGAAAGGCTCGAAGAGGTCATCGCAAAGCTCATAAGGCACGGAGGCCGAAATCAGACCCACAGCTGTCTGCACTGTCCCCCACTGACCTCTTTCCAGCGGGTGACGGCCTCCAGGGACGGAGGGGCCAAAGCCTCCCTGGGTCCGCTGTCTGTGGGTGGCCTGGAGCTCTGCACGAGGATACAGAGAGGAATGAGACGCCGTTTGTACCTCTAGGGGCTCAGAGTGTCAGTGAGTGCTTCTGCAACTTCTGTACCCCAGTACCCGCAGACGACCGAGCACCGCCCTCAGAGCCCCGAGGCGCCGGGAGGGCCGTGAATTTGCCGCAAGTGAGCCGTATCTCGAAAGTCTGCAGTTCCGGCTCAAAATGGACGTCACCAGAGAGCTTTTTGCCAGATCTACCATATACATATATATGCATATATATGTTCATCTATATGCATATATATGTATATGGTGGATTTTCGAAGAAACCTGTGTGGACCCTGGTCTACCAGAGAAGACAGGCCGCTCCCAGCACCTCCACCTCTCCGTATGTGGACACCGGGCGTTCCAGAGCCACAATTCAGCATGATCTTCTTTTCATCTCAGAGGCCCCGGGGCTCTTCTAAGGCCTTCCGCTCATTCTGCTTCCGCATTGGAAATCAGACTAAAGGACGGAAGCAGACACCTCCCTCTCCCTCACCTTTCTGCCTGAGGATGGTCGTAATAGTCCCCGTGGACGCATTCAAAATGAAGAAATGAAAGGCTCGAAGAGGTCATCGCAAAGCTCATAAGGCACGGAAGCCGAAATCAGACCCACAGCTGTCTGCAGTGTCCCCCACAGACCTCTTTCCAGCGGGTGACGGCCTCCAGGGACGGAGGGGCCAAAGCCTCCCTGGGTCCGCTGTCTGTGGGTGGCCTGGAGCTCTGCACGAGGATACAGAGAGGAATGAGACGCCGTTTCTAGGGGCTCAAAGTGTCAGTGAGTGCTTCTGCAACTTCCCCGTGGTCCCCGTGGACGCATTCAAAATGAAGAAATGAAAGGCTCGAAGAGGTCATCGCAAAGCTCATAAGGCACGGAGGCCGAAATCAGACCCACAGCTGTCTGCACTGTCCCCCACTGACCTCTTTCCAGCGGGTGACGGCCTCCAGGGACGGAGGGGCCAAAGCCTCCCTGGGTCCGCTGTCTGTGGGTGGCCTGGAGCTCTGCACGAGGATACAGAGAGGAATGAGACGCCGTTTGTACCTCTAGGGGCTCAGAGTGTCAGTGAGTGCTTCTGCAACTTCTGTACCCCAGTACCCGCAGACGACCGAGCACCGCCCTCAGAGCCCCGAGGCGCCGGGAGGGCCGTGAATTTGCCGCAAGTGAGCCGTATCTCGAAAGTCTGCAGTTCCGGCTCAAAATGGACGTCACCAGAGAGCTTTTTGCCAGATCTACCATATACATATATATGCATATATATGT
>NW_011922034.1:0-2093 GCF_000151845.1 Pteropus vampyrus
AGTTTTTATATGTAAAAATAGCGAGGGGGGACACAATATGACAGACTTAGAATTGAACAAAAAAATTATAATTTTCATGCTTTCCAACAAATTCATCTCTCTATATATGATGGAATTCAATGTCAAACAGCAAAGTTGATAGAAAAAAACTCCAACTTACCATATTAAATAAATTAATTAGTCTACCTAGCAAACAAACATCGCCATCTCTAGGCTCTGGGTGAGGCTAGTTAGGCTCTCAGAAGACCTCAGGTAGAAGTTCTCAGGTTCCATCCTCTCTGACCCTTCTCTGAAGTACCTGCTGGTCTATTGGACTCATCTGAATGGGGTCTCTGAAAGGGAGGACTCCGTGTGGAAGTCTGAATGCCTCCCTGGATGATCGACGATGGAGACTGAAGCTCTGTCCCCAGACAAGGCAGCAGAACAAAGTAAAGCATTGATCTCACTCGGACTTAGGAATCCAAAATAATAAATACGTGTTGTAAAGCCCAGGCTTGTACGAACAGAGAGGTGATCATTTCTGCTTCATTTATCTGCTCATTAGGCAATGTTTCCAATGTTACTCCCACCACTGAGCCCCGATTTCCCTGTGGGACACTGGTCTGGACGGACTGGAAATTTTTCCTGTTGATTCTCTGTTCCCAAGAGTCCAGGTGAGAAGTCAAATGAATCCTGTTTTCATACTCCTCCATGATTCTCCTACCTGCAAGAGGTCTCACCTCCCAGATCCTCATCTCAACCCTGCATTAAAGTTCTCTCAAAATTCTAGACTGAGGATAATGTCTGTGTTAGGTCCCAGGGTCTTAAAGTATTTCCCTCTTTGTCGATAGGGAAACTCTGTGACTTTCATGTAAATGTTGGACACTACACACCTTGCCTTCATGACGCTTTACCAAATTAATGAAGAATATTATGCTTATATCGGAAGTTCAGAGCTGTCCTTAGTTCCACATTATAAAACATTTAAAAATTTAAATTAAAAAAACCATATTTACATACTTTTATGTCATATTATCTGAGCTTTTACCTTCAGGTTTTGTCAAATTTCAATTTTATAAAGGTCCATCCTATGGGGTTTTTCTATTATGAACTCTATCCCACAGTGCAGAAATGGGACTTCAAAAAGTTTAGTGATCTGCCCGAAGTTATAATCAGAGTAAGGAATAGGCGCTGATTGGAATCTGTCAGGATGCTTTCAGTTTTTAATCTCTGAGCCAGTGGTTCCCAGCCAGAGATGATGTGGCTCCTGGGTTATAAGGCAATGTCTGAAGGGAGGCTCTAAAAACCTACAACATCCATCACAAATAATTATGTCAGATTTTGAAGGTGAGATAAGCTAGTCTGGACTGGCATTTCTCCAACTTCAGTGTGCATATGACTCATGCAGGATTGTAGTTCAAGTGCAGATACTAATTCAGCAGGTCTTGTTAGGCCCAGGGACTCTGCATTTCTCACAAGCTCCAGGAAGATACTGATGCTGCAGATACTGGTCTGAGGGCACTGCGAGTAGCAAAGCTGAGGTCCTGTGATTGTGTAAGGGGCACCTAGTTGTATGACATCTGTACCCAAAATTGTGTTTAAATTAAATTTTGGTTGAAATGTGTACGGTCATGCACCATCAAACAAAGGGGATAAATTCTGAGAAACGCAGGGTAGGTTAGGTAGCATAGAGCACACTTACACAAACCTAGATGGTTAGCCTACCACACACCTAGGCTATGTGGTATAGTCTACTGCTCTGTAGGGGAAGAAAAATGTTTCTTTCTACCCTTTGGGTTCTTTGCTGACACATCCTTGTAATCAAGGCCAGTTTAATAGAAGAAAAGTGGTGAAGTTTAATAACATGTATACATGGGAGAGATCCAGGAAAACTGGGTAACTCCCCAGAGTGGCCTGAGCTACCATGTTAACTATCGTCTTTAGCTGAAAGTAGAAGGTGCTGGGGTTGGGTAGAGTCGGTAATGGGAGGTTATCAGGAAAAAAAACAGTAAATGAGGTAAGGCTGTTATGCAGACATAAGGCATTGTCTTCTTCGTTGATGAGTTTCTAGAGAAAAAGACACTCCCATTGACCTGGTACAGCCAGGGAGATGA
>NW_011922035.1:0-2092 GCF_000151845.1 Pteropus vampyrus
GCCTCAGTGCGTCCAAGAGTGAGTAGCAAAGAAACGCAGAGCTGGACTTCCTACTTCCAATGGGGAAGTATGCGAGAAGCTGTACATTGGCCTTGGGTGCGAGTTTTGCTTTACTACTGTTTCTAGACCCTTGTCACGGGAGTAACGAAGCACAGTATGGAAAGCTCGTAGCACGCTGTTTTCCTCATGCTTTGCGTGCTCTTCGGCATCTGCGCTTCCTTGCAACACATGGAAGCCGGAACCCGCTTCGTACGAAATCGCACCGAGGAGAGTGCCCGTTTTCGGGAATCGCTTTCACACTCTGCAGGTGTCGGAAGAGTCCAAGCTTGCTTGGCCCACGGCTGATATTAAGTCGCTCCTGACCACGACACTGCCGGCAGACCAGATTCTGGAAATATTACCTGGCCCGTTTGATGCGTTTGCAGTACCCCTAGAAAACTGAAGCTTGAAGTGGGGAAGTGGCTCACGGAAAAGTCATTGCGAGATGCCTTTTGCCTCAGAGGGCTCTCCCTACCAAAAGTGATCGAACACTTTTGATTCAGGGCATTACGGCCGCCACGGTGTGTCCGTGCCTCTTCAGAATGGCCCTGGGGAGACGGATACCGTTTCCCCATGCATTCCACAGCACATTTCCCGTTCAGTTCAGAAATCCCGTTGCTGAGGACACAGTTTCCAAGCACCTCCTCACTTGAAAGATGGAGTATTTTCTACTGTCACGCTCCCCGAAGATAGGGACTTTGACCCTCGGCCAAATAACAATATTTAGGGTACGCGGTAAGCACCGCGCCAGAAACTGTCAGAAAGCCGTCAGTGCATCAGTATCTTTTCCGATAGCACCATGCCGTGGCCAGGACTATGGCTCGCCAAAGAGTATTTCCCTGGGGTTTTTCAGGCTGAAAAGAGCCGCCTCGTAGACACAGATACGGTCCTGTCAGGCTTGCTTTGCCATGCGTCTCCCAGAAAGAAGTGTGCGGCACAGAACTCGCTGAAGTCAAACCTGAATCTGAAGAGGACAGGGAAGAAGAGGAAAACCTCGCTCTTCACGGCGAGACTGAAGCCAGGATATTCGCAGCACATCTTCGCAGTAGCCTTGAAACGTTGAATGGAAAGTCCACGGACGATAGACAGGTATCCAATGCGGCTCCCTCGACTTGCGCTGGATACTTTCTCCAGCTTGGATCCTGTTTCTGCATCCTCTTGATGACAACCGATGCAGCACTGCATTGAATCACGCTAGCATCTTCTTTCTCACAGCGCTTAGAGTTCTCGTCCACTTCGACTCCTTCTGTCAACACGTTGCAGCCAGAAGCAGAATCGGACGTATTGGCAGCATGAAAGGAGCCAATGGTCTAGACTGGCATCTGCGCTCTGTGAATCTGGGAGGAGTCCAAGAATGCATCACACACTGCAGATCTAAACCCTCTCCTTACCACAGGAGTGCTGCAACTCAGATCATCTAAGAATTCCTTGGCCCATGAGAAGCTGTTGGAGCTGCACTGGGAAACGGCAGCTCGGAGCACGAAAGCCGCCCATGAAAAGCCTTTGCGAGCGGTAATTTGCTTCGGAGTGCTCTGTCTTCCCGATCAGACCGATTAGAATCCCAGCAGTCAGGCCCCAGCAGTGTGTGAGGGTCTCTTCGGGAACTGCTTAGGGAGTCGGGTTCGATTGGTCTATGTATTCCACAACTTCTCTCCTGTTGACTTCAGGAACTGCACTGCTGCGGACACAGACGAAAGGCTCCCGCTCGGCCGACAAACCTCACCTCGTATTCGGCTTTCAGACTGCAGGCAAGACACGGCGGCTCTCCATTATGTTCGGCAGAGACACAGGGACCCAGAGTCCTGGGAAAGTACCACAATGACAAACGGCAGCAAATCTGCCACTGCAGCAGTACGTTTTCATGTAGTGTAATCGCATGCTCTGTTCAAGAGCACGGATCTCCAAAGACTGCTTTTCTGCAGGCTTTGTACTGAAACACAGTCACATCGTCAAGAGAGCCGGCGTCGTGCGGGCTGGCGTTCAGCTTTTCTCTTGTAAAGAACACTGGGCCACGCTGTGAACAAAGGATTCATGGATCCACGAATCCAGCTGA
>NW_011922036.1:0-2090 GCF_000151845.1 Pteropus vampyrus
GAAGGTGGCATTTATGGATACCAGCCCCGGGCCTCGGGGAATTGTTATCTCCAGGGCCCAGCCCCGATGGCGAGGTCGCGGGCGGGGTCGTACAGGGTCTTGTGATTCCCCACACACGGCTACAGAGATCGGGGAGGACATCGATCGGTTGGCAAGTCATGGAACGACTGCCGTGAGCTGGGAGATAGTTTCTGAGAAACGGGTTACCTGCAGAGTCCTTGAGGGCGGGGGAAGAGGGCAGTCGGGAATGAACTCCCTCGAGCGGGAAATGGGCGGGCAGGGGCGGGCGGCCGCAGCACAGCACGAGCCCATCCCCGGGCGGATCCGATCCTGGCCCGGGGCGACCGCACCGCCCAGGCGAGCCCGAAGACTGGGAGACCGTCTCCCCCGAGTGGGCCGATGGTGGCACCGTCCATTCAAAACCACCCAGACGCCGAATCGGCCACAGCCCTGGTGCGGAAAGCGCCGACGTGCATGTGCCTCCGATGACATCGGCGCTCGTCCGCCAGCCCCGGGCTCTCTAAGCCGTCTTCTCCGAGTCCTTCTGACCTCTGTTGTCCGTCTTTTCGCCCGATCGCTCTTGCCCCATCGACCGTGCACGGAGAAATCAGATTCCATCCGCGCAGAGCCGAGAACACGTGTAGGCCCGCGCCCATCTTCTGTGCCCACCCCCATCTCACCCCGTCCGGTCCTGTCCCGTCAGAAAAATGTCCCCCTCCGTCCGGCCGGCCGTCCGTCCGTCCGTCCGTCCGTCCGTCCCTCCCTCCCTCCCTCCCTCCCTCCCTCCCGTTCCGAAGCCAGACCATAGAGACAGGATGGAAAGGACACCAGATTATCGTTTTCAATGACGGGGGGAGATCGCGCCTGCCCTCTACACCACTTATGTGTTTCCCGTGCCTGAACGGACTTTCACAGTGACAGACTTGCTCACTCTGAGCACCAGTGCTGATTCGACTGCATGCAGCGGGCACCAGAGACTTACAGGGAGACACTGTCGGAGTGAAGGCCAAGAAGAGATTCGATCTGTACAGAAGTGCCGGCAGTATCCATTGCTCCCTATTGAGCCCTCTTCCCTCTTCCCAGTGCGTGGACACAGCGCCGCCATAGCTGCCATGTCATCAAACTGGATAACAGAGGTTGCTCTGCCTGGAGGATTCCCTGAAACTCTGCTTCCCCCAACTCATAGCCCCACCCAAGCCACATCCAGGTGTGTCCTCAGCGAATCAGGTGCTCCTTGCTGAGTAGCGCCTAGACTCACACTGGAGCCAGCTGGCCTTGGTTTCTGGTGTGGCCTTTTGAGGCAACTATAAGCACAGCTTCTGTGGATTGCTTGCTGAATCGTAACAAGTGGTCCCGGAGGGGCACAGGCTGGGGCTAAATCTGGCCTATAGCTGAACCTCTCTCAGGACTGTGCCACTGGACACCTACTTCACAAATCCACACTAATAAGACCAGGAGACTTAGGAGCTTTGCTTAGTACATAGAAACAGACACAGAAAGGCAGCCAAAATGAGGACACAAAGAAGCAGAAACCATAGAAGAGAACAGAACAGAGATCCGGATATAATGGAATCAAGTAGTCTAACAGATGCAGAGTTCAAAACACTGGTTATAAAGGTGCTCAATGAACTTTTGGGAAGTGTAGATAAATTCAGTGAGTACTTCATCAACGAGATAAAAAACATAAAAAAGGAAATGGAAATTACAAAAGGGAAACAGTCTGAAATGAAGAACACATTATCTGAGATGAGAAGTATATTAAATGGAATAAACAAAGGAATAAACAAAGTGAATAAAGAAAAGGATCAAATGACCTATCTAGAAGATGGGAAAGCTAAGGACACTCAATCAGAATGGTAAGGAAAAAGATGCCAAGACTATAAAAAGAATTTAAGGAGCATATGAGACACTATTAAGGGTCCAAATATCTGTCTGATCTGTGTACCTGAAGGAAATCAAGATGTTGAACAGCTGTTTGAAGAAATAATGATGGAAAACTTTTCTAACCTGGTGAAGGAAATGGACATACAACCTCAGGAAGCTCAGAGAATCCCAAAAACCAGGGATCCAAAGTAGGCCCACACCAACAC
>NW_011922037.1:0-1215 GCF_000151845.1 Pteropus vampyrus
TCAACACAAAATTGCTTCTGTAGATTGATTTTGGCCCCTTAGGCTACCATTTTGCAACCTCTGCCCTAAGCCCATCAATGAGATGGGTTGGAAATTTCCTTTAGAGTAGAAAGTGTTGAAACCTGGTAGTTTGTATGTAAGATGTAAAGATTCCTCCAATTAAGAGTAAAAGAATGCTCATTTCTCAAAGTGGCAGAGTGGCCCCAGACTCATCATCTGTATATTAATATCTGAGGAGCTTGGATGGGAGTAAGTGGAAAATGTCTGATGATTTGAAACATAAGAACTTTAATCTTGGGAGGTTATAAAAGTCTCCGTGGCAGAGCTTTGTGCATTGATTGTGGAGACTTCTCTCTGCCAAGGCAGAGCCCCCTATACTTGTTTATATCATCCTGATCAAGGAGCACTAGCAACACTGACAGCTATTAAATGAGAGGCAATGGAGTCTACTTTTTCTGGACTATGGCAGCCATAGCTTTCTGGTGAAGCCAAAGGAAAGTGACTGCACCATAAAAAATGATTAATATTGGACATCATGCCAATATTGGCAGGTAGCCAATTTGAACTATGTTTTTAAAAATTAAAAAAAAAAAAAAACAAAAAACAAGGGAATAGCTCCATAGTGTAGTGGTTAGCATGTCTGCTTTACACGCAGAAGGTCATGGGTTCGCACCCCAGGAGGAGCCACAGACCATATCCCGGGTGCATCAGGCTCCGGGTGGACGCCGCTAGCGTGTAGGAGGAAACACCCCACCTTCAGAGATCCAGTTCTTAAGGAGAAACAGCAACATTCAAAGGTCAGGGGTGGAAGTAGGGGGAGAAGGGAATTAAAGAGGAAAAAAAAGTGACACTTTTTAACTAGAGGTGTCATGGAACATTCATACTTGTTGTATTAGCATAGCTCAGAGATCTGAGCATGGCACACTGACAGATCAGTGATGTTCTAACGATCAATTCTAATAACATCTGGTAATACACACACACACACACACACACACACACACACACACACACACACACACATGCACATACCATTGAGAAAGATAGACCAGATAAAAGTGTGAAATAAACTACAAGGAGAGATAATGAAATAGCCAACTACTTTTTTGGTAGTCCCAGACAAATTGAGCAAGTGACAATTGAAGATTAAGAAGTTATTGTAATATTAGTAATAGAAGATGTTTAAAAAGTGAACAAGTAAGATTATCCATTATA
>NW_011922038.1:0-874 GCF_000151845.1 Pteropus vampyrus
GGACGGGGTGTGGGGAGGTGGGATGAGAAGGTGACTTATAGGCTGTAGATCAGACAACGTTCTAATAAGGTTAGCAGATTCTCGTATCTCCCAGCTGTCTGTGGGCACTGACTAAAGGTGACTCTAAGTTCCTCCTAGGGAAGGAGAGACTTAACAGAAGTTTAAGTAACAAGCATTTTGTGCTGATTAATTAGTGGGGACAGTAGATCAGCTAGCTAATGAGGCAAAGAATGGGAATTTGGAGAGTTCTGTGTCTGGCTTTGTCATAGGTAAACGAGGCGGACATTCAAGTTTTAAAAGGTTTTAAATATCACCAAAAACTTTTAAAAGTTCTAAGATTTTAACATAAAGGGGAAATAAAAGGAAAGTAATTTATAATAAAATAATATGTATTTTTAAATTATAAATACACATTTATGAATTTACTAGAAGTAAAAATGAAGTACATGAGAGTCATTGCATCTACATATCTAGTCATCCAGAATAAGATAGCAACAAAAAGCAGATTTAAACAAGTGTTTCTTTGGTGATTTAAAATCTGTCATCAGCATGGTGTTAGTGACATGATTTTCTATAATGAACAAATCTTGATAATGTTCCCAAACAATCTTCCCTAAATTTAAAAATTAGCTGCTTTCCTGAAGGATGCATTTCCATTGAAACCATGTGAAAATATTTGTCCATATATAAAATAAAGTGGGTTGCCAGGTTCATATAATTGTAAATAGTTGTTTCACTTACATAAAAGCAGAAGATAGTGTGAGACCTAACAGAGATGGCCTTAACTTTCCCCTTGCTTGATTAAAATTGGGGGGCTCTAGACCACCTACTTTCCTTTCAGAAAGCATTTATTTTAGAAAACTTGCTATGTTGA
>NW_011922039.1:0-1167 GCF_000151845.1 Pteropus vampyrus
ATGCTTTAAAAAATGTTAAAATTTCATCAAGAAATAATTAGCACCTATTTAAGCAATCATATTGTTCGGAGTTCATCTGAGCTGCTAGGCGTCTGAGTAGCCAATTAAAACAAGCCAAAATAAAAGTAACAGTCAAGCCTTTAATTGCTTACTGTGATTGTAAAAGCAATAGGCTAAACCAGGGTAAGTGCTAACTGTCCCTCCTATTTACATTTTTTTTTCCATGCAGTGGCTCCAGATCCATGGATCAATACAGACCTGGGGGTCAGGTTGTCTCACTGAAGGTACTTCAAACAAAAAGCTCCTTCAGTTTTAGAGACCTGGGAGCCTAAAGGAGGGAGGGGTGAAAGGCTAGGAGTGGAAAAGTACTGAGTACTGAGTCATAGTGAAGAACACTGTCTTCAAAGTTTTCCCCCACTTCCTCTGCCATGAACATTGTGAACAAGTCTGTGTGGACATATGCTTTCATTTTCTTGAGTAGATATCAAGAAATGAAGTTACTGGGTTATATCAGTCTATTTTTAACTTTATAAAAAACCGTTGAATTATTTTCCAAAGTGATTGTACTACCGTACATATCACCAATGTATATAAGTTCTAGTTGTTCCTCATCTTTTCCTGCATTTTCTATTGTCACTCATTAATTTTAGCCATTTTTCTAAGTATTGCTATCTCCTTGTAATTTTCTTATAGTTATCTTTTTATTTATATCCAGAAATTTACTATCTTTGGTGTACTGTTCTGTGAGTTTTGATAAAAAAATGCAATCTTGTAACCATTGACATAATCAAAATTCAGAACAGTCTCTTCACCTCAAAACATTTCTTCATTCTGCCCTTTGTAACTAGCCCTTCCATCTACCCACAGTTCCAGGCAATCACTCATCTATTTTCTGTTCCTATAATTTTACCTTTTTCATAATGTCATATAGATCAAAGCATACAGGATGTAACCTTTTAAGTCTAGCTTTTTTCTCTTAATGTAATGCATTAGAGATTCATCCATGTTGTGTGCATCAGTAGGCCATTTCTTCTTTATTGGTTTTCTTATGATTTAGTGCTAAAATCTCTATCTATTCTGGATATCGTATCTTTGTCTGATACATACATGTTTTGTGGACTATGTTCTCCCATTTGGTGTCTTGCTTTTTCATTTTTTTTAACTGGG
>NW_011922040.1:0-2085 GCF_000151845.1 Pteropus vampyrus
TCATGCTATGTCCTCAGGTCAAGGGTCATTTACCTTCCCAGATTGCACCCTATCCCTTCCAGTCTCATCTTCTGTCAACCCATCAGTTTCAACCCCAAAGAACCATCTTCAGCCCATTGACACACAAGTGTGTGTGTGTGGGTGTGTGTGTGTGTGCCGGGGTAAATTTCTAGAAAAATACAGGGTGTGTACAGAAAAGTTTTAGTCGTCTTGGGAATCACTGCAGGACCCAAGAAAATTAATCACTGCGCTTAAGGACAGCCCTGGGTCACAATATATAAGTAGATTAGATTAAAAAATCCACTTAGATCAGCTACTCAATTCCAGAGTGTCAGAGAAAAATTTTGAAGCGTTACACACATGGCTCTCATACGAATAAAGCATGAACATGTGTCCTATGTTTTGTTCAACTAATGTTTATTGAAGAGAAACTGAGATGGTAAAAAATATACTAGAATTGTGTTTTGTTTTTTTTTTTTTAAAAAAAGGTAATTTTATTCCACGAAGGAATGACCAGCGATGCAAATTGTGTTTCCTGGAGATAAAATGATTAATGTTTTAAGGGGGAACAAATTTTGGAATAAATTTTGGATATATCTTCTCGTGTGATTAAAAAAAAAACAAACTGTAAATTATGATAATTTCACTTCTTGACACACTCGGAGAAGGACGTCTAGACTGTGGACTTTCTCCATCTCACTCTTCCCCTCCGACCTTTGCTAAGGAGACTCTGCTGTCCCTCTGTCACCTTCTCACTTCTCTTCACCTCTCACGCTCTGACACGCGGCTCCTCCCCATCTCCCTTTCCAGAAGCTTCAGTGGATCATGCTCAACCGGTCAGCTAGCCGAGTGACCTCTCAAACCAAAGCGCATCTTCCTGGACCCAGAGTACTCACCTGGCCAGACTCTGGTTGTTCTGAATTCAAATCCTATTGTTGCTGGTCGTTTGCTCCTCCTGGGCCACGTGATTCATCTCTGTCTTCCTATGAATAAATAGAAATAGATGTGTTGATACACTAATAAAAACGGGAGACTTAGGAACTTTGCTTAATACATAGAAACAGACACGAAAAGGCAGCCGAAATGGGAAGACAAAGAAGCAAAAACCACATGAGAGAACAGAATAGAGACCCAGATACAATGAGTCAAGTAATCTAACAGATACAGAGTTCAAAACACTGGTTATACAGATGCTTAATGAACTTTTAGGAAGTGTAGAGAACTCCAACAAAGATAAAAAACATAAAAATGGAAATGGAAATTATAAAAAGGAACCAGTGTGAAATGGAGAAACATTATCTGACATGACAAGTATATTAAATGGAATAAACAAAAGAATAAACAAAGTGAATAAAGGAAAGGATCAAATACCTTATATAAGGACGGGAAAGCCAAGGACATGCAATCAGAATGGCAAGAGATAAGATGCCAAGACTATAAAAATAATTTAAGGAGCATATGGGACACTATTAAGGGTCCAAATATCCATTTGATTGGCATACCTGAAGAAAATGAAGATGTCGAACAGATGTTTGAAGAAATAATGATGGAAAACTTCCCTGATCTGGTGAAGGAAATGGACATAAAACCCCAGGAAGCTCAGAGAATTCCATAACTCAGGGATCCAAAGAGGACCACACCAAGACACATCATAATTAAAATGCCAAAGGTTAAATACAAAGAAACAATATTAAAAGCAGCAAGAGAAAAACAGATAGTTACTTATAAGACTGGCAGCTGATTTCTCAAAAGAACTATGCAGGACAGAAGGACTTGGCACAAAATATTTAACAGGATGAAGACTCGGGATCTACAACCAAGAATACTTTATCCAGCAAAGCTATCATTTAGAGTTGAAGGACAGATAAAGACAAAGATAAGCTAAAGGAATTTGTCACCACCAAGCCAGAATTACAGGAAATGTTGGAGGGAGTTCTTTAGGAAGAAAAACACATGTATCAAAACCAGGAATAAAGAATGGTAACAACTACATTCTTATCAATAAGTGCCTGAAATGGAAAAGAATTAAGTGCTTCAACACAAAAGATAGAGTGGCTGAAAGGCTCAGAAAACAAGACTCTTCCA
>NW_011922041.1:0-2085 GCF_000151845.1 Pteropus vampyrus
TCATCACGTGACTTTATTTTTCCTGCTCACGTCGGCTTCGGCTCGATCGCACCATGCTCCCCCGCAGGCGCGCGTGGCCGAGGCGGCGGCGGCCGTGCGGGCCCCGTGGCCGCGTCGTCCGGGCGGAGCAGGGGGCGCCCCCTCCCCGCCGCTTCCACTGCGTGTCCTCCGTGCGGCCCGTGCGGCCCCCGCCCGATCCCGTCCCCATGCGCCGGCCCCGCTCACACCCCGCACGCTCTCACGGTCGTGCTGCCTGCGGCCGAAGACACGGGCGTCTGGCGGGAGCCTCCATGTCAGACGCGCCCACCGCGCCCCTCTGTGCGGGGCGTAGGAACGGGGGCGCTGGGAAGCCGGCTGCAGACGTCCTGTGCAAACAGCAGACGTTTCCCTCAAGCGCCCCTCAGCGTGCGGGGCAACGGCTCCTGAGAGTTAGTACAAAGCGGGGTTCGCTTTCGGGGAAGTCCCTGGCACGGCCGGGGCTCTGCTTCAAAGGCGTGTCGCATTCTCCGGGGAGCCCCAGGCGCGGGAACGTCGCTGGGGACCGGCGGGGTCCAGGGTCTCTCTCGGAAGGGTGACGCTGCTGACGGAAAGCTTTCCGACTCAAGACGCTCGTGGCCGGTCTATCGTGCTACGTGGCTGAATTGAGTCCCCCAGATTCACAGGTTGAAGTCCCAACCCCTGGACCTCGAAACGTGGCTGGATGGGCAGATGGCTCTTTACAGAGGACAGTGAGGTCGGATGAGGTCACCACAGTGGCCCTGATCCCGTGGGGCTGTGTCCTTGTAAGAACAGGACATGAGGACACAGACACGCAGACAGGGACCCCGGGAGGGCCCGGCCCCGCCCGCACCTGCGTCTCGGGCGTCCGGCCTCCAGTGCGTAGTTTGAGCCGCCATCTGCGTGTTCGTGGCCTGAGCAAACTCGGACCCCTCTCCTCGCTGCGGCCCTCACAGCCAGAGATGACGGAGTCCACCTGACTCGATCTTCAGTTGAACCTGCCACCCGCCCCCCCTCACCCCCGGGAGCTGTGCTGCCCGCCGTGTCCCCCAGACTCCCCTCAGAGGGTTCAGGAGGGCCGGGCTGCACAGACCGTGTTTGACCCAGCTGCAGGAAGCGCCCGGCCACAGCCAGCTGAGCCCCTCCCGGCCCGCGGGGGGCCTGCGGGGGACGCCTCTGGGCTCCGCAGCCTGGGCCAGTGGAGGCCTCACCGCTGAGCGGCCGCCTTGCTCACGTCCTGGCCTTCTGGGTTCTTGTAGCAACTGATCCCGAAGTCAGGGCTGAACAGCAGGAACCGGTCGTCCCGCAGTCCTGGGGACTAGGAGTGTGGCATCAGCTGTCCGGGGGCCTCAGTCCGTGCGGAGGCTCCAGGGGAGGGTCCTTCCTGCCTCTCCCAGTTTCTGGCGGCTGCAGGCGCCCCCTCCCATCTCTACCTCTGTCTCCACGTGGCTTCTCCTCGGTGTCTGTGACTCTCCTGCCACAGAATGTAGCACATGGTCCCCCAACAGCCGGACGGGCGCAGGCAGAATGCGTTAGGAGACCCAGAGTCCCAAGTCTTTTTTCTTGAAGGAAGGTGGCATTTAGTAATTGTTGGTTTCCTTGCTTATCATCGTGACCATGTCTAAGGCCCAGGATGAACGTACGTGCCGCCGAGCTGAGCCCAGCTCCGTCCAGAAGCCCGGCCGATCGGCTGCATTCGGCCAGCGGAAGTCGAGTAAGCGAGAACGGTCCCACTGCCATGTCTCGGAGTTAAGGGACGGCTCGTCACGCGGCAGGAGCTGACCGTGACAAGCCAGCGGGGAAGGTGAGCACTGGGCGCTCGGCCCGATGCAAAGTCATGAGGCGGAGCCCGACCTCGTGCGGCCGGAAACCTCCGGCAGAGCTGGGCTGGACGCACCAGCCTGCGGGACCGAGCCCCGTGGAACGATTAGGAAACAGGCACGATGTCCACCCTCTCACTCGTCTGCGTTTGCCGGGAAGGGAAAAAAATGAAGATCGCCAGAGTCCGTACCACAAGTTTCACCACGGGACTGGACAAAGCTGGAAGTGGCGCGTCCGGCATGTTCGGTAGCCCGCCTGGCGTCCCAT
>NW_011922042.1:0-2084 GCF_000151845.1 Pteropus vampyrus
GAAGGGGAAAAGTTCTACTCAGGTCCCACCAGTTTCTAATCCTAACTGACTAATGTCTCTTTAAGGTCTGATTCATTTGCTCTATTTGGCCCGAACTTTGGGGCCGGTAGGCGTAGTGGAGTTTCCATTGCAAACTTAGGTAGCTAGACAATTGTTATGATATCTTTGCTATGAAGGCTGGGGAAAAGAAAAATAAACGCGGAGATATAAACATCACAATCCTCCTCTAAGGAAAGATACATACATATACACGCAGCCGTGGACAAAAAAGGGGCACTATAATAGGTCTAAATGAAAGTAACCTCACAGGGTGATCTGATCATAAATTCCTACCTGGGTAGGCCATGGTGGGTAATCACACCTCGAGCATATAACGTGTTCAATAAACAGTTTAATCTTTGCCTTAAGCAAGCCCTGCCCACTGTTTCTGCGCTTCCAGGTTAACGCACCTTTGAAATGCCTCTTTTCAGACTCCTCAGAAATGAAAATATCCTCAAGAGAACACACACTCTTGTCAAATATCCTGTAATCCAATCTGCCCCCTTGCTTTCTCACAGGTGCATGTGATCTTCCTTACCTTCCCTCCTTCATTCTGCGTGCATACAAGAAGCCGCAAACTGCCATTCTGAGAAACAGTTTCTCAGTCTGTTGAGATCTTGCTTCCAGGCATATCCCCTGGTGGCTCAAATAAATTTTTACAAAAGCCCTCTCCAGGTTTGGATGTTCTTATGTAGACAGAATACAGCTGATTTTTATTATGCATCCTCTAAAGGGGGAAATAAAGGCATTTTATGTAATAAACATCCTATGGAAAACTTTCTAAATATCTATTTTAGATGTTTCCTCTCCTCGATGTTCCACACTCAGGGTAGGTAATAAAAACGTCCTCTGCATTGTCATCTGCGCAAGTTCTGTCCCAGCTCTGTTCTCCTCATTCAGCTCCTACTTCTCTCTCGACCCCCTCTGCCCCTTGCTGCGACCACACCTTCTGACTTCCATTCCCGTCTACTGGACGCACCAAATTCCCGGAAATGGTGGAAGGCCACATGACTCCTTTTGAAACTTCTGGAAAGAGTAGTTCTTTTCTCACCCTGAAATCACGTATACAATGAAACTTTCAGTGAAGGCACATTTCTCACATCTGTTAAAATTAACTTTTAGAACCAAATTGGGCCTTTAACACTATATCTCTTGATATTTGAACAGGGCGTTTAGACAAATACAGCTGCTGGCTATTTCGCAAAACGACACACACACCCTTTTACACTGATTGCCAGTGTCTCTCGCTTCTTGGTGTGGCTGCATGAGACCCGTTGTGCAGATACTCAATAACAAGACTCTAGATAACAATCGGCCTTCCAAATCTGGCAGAAGAGGCTCATGAATCATTTAACCCAAAATATTTACCTGTCAATGGTCTGAAATTTTGGGAGAAAAAGAAAGATTATGAAATAGTACGATCATCCCTGGAGGCTGTGTTGTAGCCGCCAGCCCCCGATAGACACACGGACCTCCAGAAATCAGTGCGTTATAGGAAACACACGCTTTATTCAGCCAGCTGGGTCTGCCAGGGGTACGCAGACCCCAAATCAAGCAGCCCCGAAATGTAGAGGTACAGAGTTTTTAAGCCCTGAACCCCATTCCTCATTTGGTCTGAACACAAAAGTCCATGTTCCTTCCATTTACTAACTGTCGACCCACAGGTCGGTTGTGCAAGCGGGGGTCCAGAAGCAGAAAGCTTATTGTTAGAATGTTATGTTCCCATATTGTTAGAATGTTTTGTTCGCGTGGGTGGTAGCCTACGTTCCCACTGGCGATAGCCAAGCAGTAATTTTCCAGCCAGCACAGCTGTGTGCGTGTGTGTACATTCTGACACATCAGTGTTCCATGTCCTCTCCTGACTGAAACACAATGATGAGAGTTGACTACTCACGTTGAAAGTTATTTTACTACACCCCCAAATATCTCCTTTTGTCCCACATAAATAATTTCTTTCCCTTTAAATATCTTTTAAATATTAGTGAAAGATGTTAATTTTAGACCCCGCTCACTGTATGACATTATTTTCCAGCCAGCACATTCCT
>NW_011922043.1:0-2083 GCF_000151845.1 Pteropus vampyrus
GGGATTGCCTGGCTTGTATGATCCAGAAGTGCAGTCATTGTTGGATGCTGTGAAGTAAGGCGGCCCTCTAAGTACGTACTCAGAGAAGTTGCAGTTCTCGTGGTTAAGGTCATACTTACTTGCTTGGAAACCATTTCTTACTCTGTTGTGTGTGACATGGTGCGTGTTCCGTCCCAGACTGACAGATCTGTAAAGCTGTTTCTCATGTGCCCTTTTGCCGTACCAAAGTGGTGGTGGAAAAGTCTTTGGACATCCATCGTCTTGAGCTTGCCATCTGAAAGAATTCAGCAGCATGTACTCTTCCAGGGGCAGCATGTCTGCAATCTGTGGTCGAGTCAAATAACAGCTTTCATATGCGGTCTTTTGGCAAACGCCAAAGAAAAAGCCACTCTGTGTGTGTCTGTGCGTGAGTGTGTGTGGTGCTGAAGGGTCATTTTAAAGAAAATTGTTTGGTGTGGATGTATTTGTAATCTGTGTCCTCAGAAGCGCCGGTCCATAAACGAACAGTGTTTTCTCATGCATATGGTAACTGAAACTGTCTCTGGGATGTGTCAGCGGGCTTCCGAGCCACTGATGGAGCCTTGAGGCTGGAATGCAAGTATGCTTCATTCAGAAGTTAGAGCACTCTGACGCATGATTTTGGAGGCATAGCCTTTGTCAGAATTGCTTCCATTCTGGAAGCCTCTGCCTAGTAACGGTGCTCAGTAGACATCCTTTATGCTGACTGATAGACAGATACATTGACTGGGCTGCAGCATTGTTCTATGCAGTGACATGGGAACTGTGGACTCTGAAGCAATCTTGGTCTCCTACCACAAAGAGAAAGTGTGAAACTGGAAAGCTGGCAGATCCATTGGGAAATTTCGTACGAAGCGGGTTCGGGCAGCAGCATTTTGGAAGAGAGCGTCTATGCTGAAGACACATTCTTAGAATGCGGCGATTAACCCGGTGGTATGGTGCTTTATGTGTTCGGGTCTTCTTCTGCCATTACGGAGCTAGAAAGACTTTAAAGTGCGAGAAGGTGTACAGCGCATGCAAAGGAAAACGTTTTGGAACGCTTGATTTCTCTAGTCCAGAAGTGTATTCGATTATTTGGTGCAAGTTTTGCTGTATGCTGTAAAGAAAGTCGGCAGTGTAAGAAAGCAGAGAAATTGGAGTTCTTGCCTGTACCTGGAGTCAAGCATTTAGGATGTGAGCAAGAACTGAGCCCCGTTCCTTGGGACCTGAGTCAGGCTCAATCCCAGTCTGACAAAACCGTAGATTTGTTCGGTCGTGTCCTTTGTCCGGCAGCAAAGCGCTGGTTGGAAACAGTTTTGACATCCGTTCTCCTTAGCTTGCTATCTGCCTAGAATGCACAAAAGGGTGATAAGACAGTGGCAGTATGCTTGTGCTGTGTAGTAAGAGCAGAATAAAAGCTTTAGTCTGCCATCGTTTTTCGCCTTGGAACAAAGGAAGCCACATTGTGTGGCGTGTCGTAGGAAGGGTAATATGAAGGGAAATCCTTCTGGAGAGGATGTTCTTTAACCTGAATATTCAGAGGCACCGGCCGAAACGAACGGCCCATGTTTTCCAATGAGTATGGAAAGGGAAACCGTCTCCCACTGATGTTTCAGGGGGATACTGACCAACAGATGGAGCCTGAGGCTGGGATCCAAATTTGTTTAATGCAGACGTCAGATGACTCTGGCGAATAATGTTGGATCGGATCTCTGAAAAGAGCAGATTCCACTCTGTACGCTTCTCCTTAGAAACGGCCCTCCGTACTTCTTTTCTCTGCATAGCGATATACAGGGATTTTGAAAGGACTGCAGGATTGTTCGGAGATGAGCCTGGAGAAGTGTAGTTCAGGAAGCAAACGTGCAATCTACCCACAGCCACAGGCTGTGATATCCATACTGACAATATAGCCTTTTGATTGTGGAAATTCGTACGAAGCGGGTTCAGGCGGTTGCCTTTTGGAAGAGAGCGTACGTGCTGCAAAGACATGATTAGACTGCCGGGATTTATTAGGTGGTAAGGTATTTCAATTCTTCATGGTCCCATTTTGCCATTAAGAAGAGATAGCTATCCTCTAAAGCTGAGA
>NW_011922044.1:0-2083 GCF_000151845.1 Pteropus vampyrus
TCTCCCTCACCTTTCTGCCTGGGATGGTCGTAATGGTCCCCGTGGACGCATTCAAAATGAAGAAATGAAAGGCTCGAAGAGGTGATCGCAAAGTTCATAAGGCACGGAGGCCGAAATCAGACCCACAGCTGTCTGCAGTGTCCCCCACTGACCTCTTTCCAGCGGGTGACGGCCTCCAGGGACGGAGGGGCCAAAGCCTCCCTGGGTCCGCTGTCTCTGGGTGGCCTGGAGCTCTGCCTGAGGATACAGAGAGGAATGAGACGCCGTTTGTACCTCTAGGGGCTCAAAGTGTCAGTGAGTGCTTCTGTAACTTCTGTACCCCAGTACCCGCAGACGACCGAGCATCGCCCTCAGAGCCCCGAGGCGCCGGGAGGGCCTTGAATTTGCCGCAAGTGAGCCGTATCTCGGAAGTCTGCACTTCTGGCTCAAAATGGACGTCAGTAGAGTGCTTTTTCCAGAGCTCCCCTAGATATAGCTATATCTATATCTGTATCTGAATCTATAGATATCTCTATATCTCTATCTCTCTCTCTTTCTCTGTTTCTCTCTCTCTCTCTCTCTATCTACCTATCTATCTATCTATGTATCTGTCTATTTCTCTCACTCTTTATATATATATATATATATATATACATATATATATATATGTATATATGTATATATATATGTATATATATATATATACATATATATATATATATACATATATATACCCGCAGACGACCGAGCACCGCCCTCAGAGCCCCGAGGCGCCGGGAGGGCCGTGAATTTGCCGCAAGTGAGCCGTATCTCGAAAGTCTGCAGTTCCGGCTCAAAATGGACGTCACTAGAGAGCTTTTTGCCAGATCTACCATATACATATATATGCATATATATGTTCATCTATATGCATATATATGTATATGGTGGATTTTCGAAGGAAACCTGTGTGGACCCTGGTCTACCAGAGAAGACACGCCGCTCCCAGCACCTCCACCTCCCCGGAGTGTGGACACCGGGCGTTCCAGAGCCACAATTCAGCATGATCTCTGTTCATCCCAGAGGCCCCGGGGCTCCTTCCTAAGGCCTCTGCTCCTTCCTGCTTTCCGCATTGGAAATCAGACTTCAGGACGGAAGCAGACACCTCCCTCTCCCTCACCTTTCTGCCTGGGATGGTCGTAATGGTCCCCGTGGACGCATTCAAAATGAAGAAATGAAAGGCTCGAAGAGGTGATCGCAAAGTTCATAAGGCACGGAGGCCGAAATCAGACCCACAGCTGTCTGCAGTGTCCCCCACTGACCTCTTTCCAGCGGGTGACGGCCTCCAGGGACGGAGGGGCCAAAGCCTCCCTGGGTCCGCTGTCTCTGGGTGGCCTGGAGCTCTGCACGAGGATACAGAGAGGAATGAGACGCCGTTTGTACCTCTAGGGGCTCAAAGTGTCAGTGAGTGCTTCTGTAACTTCTGTACCCCAGTACCCGCAGACGACCGAGCATCGCCCTCAGAGCCCCGAGGCGCCGGGAGGGCCTTGAATTTGCCGCAAGTGAGCCGTATCTCGGAAGTCTGCAGTTCTGGCTCAAAATGGACGTCAGTAGAGTGCTTTTTGCCAGAGCTCCCCTAGATATAGCTATATCTATATCTGTATCTGAATCTATAGATATCTCTATATCTCTATCTCTCTCTCTTTCTCTGTTTCTCTCTCTCTCTCTCTCTATCTACCTATCTATCTATCTATGTATCTGTCTATTTCTCTCACTCTTTATATATATGTATATATGTATATATATATGTATATATATATATACATATATATATATATATACATATATATACCCGCAGACGACCGAGCACCGCCCTCAGAGCCCCGAGGCGCCGGGAGGGCCGTGAATTTGCCGCAAGTGAGCCGTATCTCGAAAGTCTGCAGTTCCGGCTCAAAATGGACGTCACTAGAGAGCTTTTTGCCAGATCTACCATATACATATATATGCATATATATGTTCATCTATATGCATATATATGTATATGGTGGATTTTCGAAGGAAACCTGTGTGGACCCTGGTCTACCAGAGAAGACAGGCCGCTCCCAGCACCTCCACCTCCCCGGAG
>NW_011922045.1:0-2081 GCF_000151845.1 Pteropus vampyrus
TCACTCTTGTAACTCTGGGCAAGTCACTTAATCACTCTAAATTTCTGTGCTCTTCACGGTAAAGTGTGGGTCTCAGCTCCTGCTTTGCCTCTCCCGCTGCAGGGTTGTTGTGGGGATCCCAGGAGACGACAACAGATACTTCTCATGTGATAGAAAACATTGTCCCTATGAGAACACTGAAAAGTAACCTTCCACACTCCCTTGATGTGGAGTCAGCCAAGTTCCCTCTCTGGGTGTAACCACTACCGAACATCTAGCTTGTACTTGCAGTCACACAACGATTAGACACTTACAAAACAATAACTTGGCACCAGTCACTTATTTTTCCCAAGCTTTACCCGTATTCAATCAATTTTATCCTCAACAGGTAGTAGTAATAAATAGCCATAGGTAACATTTGCTCATCACAGAAGAGGCCCTGAGGGGTCTACAGGACTTTCGCACGGAGACAAAGCTTCTAATTGCCATTAGAACCAAGGCGACAGGACAAGTTCCTGTTCTTTGCTGTTTTTAGTATGTCTTAAATAAATGAAGTTACTCACCCACAAAATCTGACTGGTGGGTGTTTTACGTGCACACCAAACTGCGATCTTCCTAAGTCCACCTTGGCTTCAGGAGGGTCTTTCTGGGCAGCTGTGAATAAATTATTGCTAATTTCCCTGTGGCCTTCTGCCAGCAAGATGTCTACAGTTCTCTGTATTGTCATGCATTTCCCAGGCTGCTGTAAGGAGAAGGATGATATAAGACAAGAGCATGGGCCTCATGTTCAGCGACGAGAATGAGATAGGGCGGCAGAAGTGTCCACTTCTCAAAAGTAATCACGGTGCATTTATTCAACACAGATAAATATACTGTGGAAACAATGCTGACTAAGTTACTTCAAGAGAAACTCTTCAGTGTCTCATATTTAAGTGACCCATATCTTAAAAAAGGTGAAGCCATGCTTTTCTTTTCATGTCATGTGTGTGAATACACTTGTATTCAGTCCATCGGTGGTGTTGTCCCCATGGAGGTCAGGATGCACTGACATCTCACATGTTCAATAGTAAACAAGGTCTCTAGTTCATGTTCACATATTAGCTGATTTTGCAACATTATCTGAATAAATCTCTCCCTGATACAACGACTCAGGTTTGTAAAAATTAATAGACATTATTTAGAACCGGTTTAGATTGACATGAAAATTGACCAGATAATACAGAATATTCTCACCTCCTACTCCACCAGTTCCCCTGTTAAAAACATCTTAGATTTATAAGATATATTTATTACAATGAGTGAAAAATTATCAATGCATTTTTATTAATTAAAAGTCCATAAATTCCATTAAAATTCACTCTTTGTGCTGTGACATTCCGAGTTTCACAGTATTATAACATCTCATATTACCAGTAGTGTATCATACACCAATGTTCATAACGGCATTATTCACAATAGGCAGATGAAAAGAACCTCAAATCCTTCAAAGAACGAATGGATCAAGTGGGATGCGTACACCCAGTGGGATACTATTCAGCCATAAAAGAGAATTAGATTTTAAAATCAGATATAATAATAATTGACCTGATAAAATATTGGGTTTATTGACATTAGGCCTGAACAGAAGCACAATAATTTATGGTTCCACTGATAGGAGTTTTCTGAAAAAGCCCAAACTAGAAACAGAAAAGTAGCTGGAAAGAGGATCCAGGCAGAGTGATTTATTCCAGGGAAATGTGTTGGACTAGACAGCAGTGAATGTAATCAATGCTACAGACAGATATAGTCACAAATGATTGAAAACAGCATAAATATGATGTAAAGTTCATCACAAGAAAAGTAAAATAACCAATATTATACATGCTGAAGACACTAGCAGCATGTATGAATGCATGGATGGTGAAATGGTCTTGTAACTTTAGAAGAAATGGGAATTTGACCAGGCTTTATGAGGGAAGGAAGGTCTGAACCCTGTCTTTGATATTAGATGGGTTAGATTCCCTTTAGCTCTACTATCAAAAGGCTCTACGTCTCATTCTTGCCTGCTTCTTTCCTTGGCCTTCTTTATCCACGGAGGACATGTCCCAGCAGCAGCTCAGTCC
>NW_011922046.1:0-2080 GCF_000151845.1 Pteropus vampyrus
TCAGCCGGCTAGTCCGCAGCAGCATAACTGAGATTTAAAAAACAAACAAACAAAAGGACACTTTGCTGAGCAACTAGAGTGACTCGTAACTAGTAGTATTTGCTCTGAAATTTTTCCAGGCCAAAATAGTTTCCTTCTCGTTGGTATAGAATTTCAAGGACTTGATCCATCATCTATTCATGTCCCGGAATGGTCCAGAGTATTTCTCTATTTAGTTTAATTTATTTATCAGGAAAGGCAATGTGGTCTAACCTTCAGGTTTCTTGCAGGCTCCTGTATCAGTTAGGGACCCAGTAGAAGACAGATGGCACATTCAGAGGGGATGACTGAGGAGTTTCATGAAAGGACTATTTACAGAGGAGGGGCAGGACTCAGACACCGATCAGGAATCAGGGATGGTGAAGCAGCAGAGTCCAGCAGAAGCGGAAGCTGACGCTGCCCTGGGTCTGAAGCAGTTCCCGGGAAGTGATGGGTGTGCGGTGGGGGAGACTCCAGACGGGAGATGCGGCCTCAGGTGGTGGAGCAGAGACACTGCCAGGCCACAGTGCAGCGGGGAGAGAACCAGGGGATAAGTCTTCTGCTGGTGCCTCCTATTGACCTAACATGGTAGGAGGAAAAAGGGCAAGGTAGGCCTGGAGTGCATTCCTCAGAGGTCAGGCCCCTAGGGCCGGAAGCAGGGTGGGGAAGGGTGGGCAGGGATCGGAGAGGTCACCGAGACATTTCAGCACAGCTCCTCTTTGGGCGGAAGGAAAAGTGGACGTCCAAGCCGGATGGAGAAGCCTGGTTAGATTCTTCAATTTGCAGAAACAGTCTAGGTCTTCACCGGAGAAGCTAACCTCCGCTTACTGGTTCTTCAGCTGTTCAGGTGTCTGCTTGGGAGGTAGATCAGTGGAAGATTACTTGAAGCACATTTGAAATCAGGACCATATTGTCTTGTCTTGCCTCCACTGGAAAACATTTTTACCGGGTCACACTTTTGTGTTGAGTTCTCAGCAATTACTGAGAGACGCTTCAATAAAAATCTAATACCCGTTGCTGTGTCTGCTGTGTTGTTCGTCTGAGTGCTTTACTGTAGTTAAAATATATGCACAGTAAATGGTTTTTAGATGTGAGCATTGGGGACAGTTTGTCTCCCTTGAGGAGCTAGTATGCTTTTTCTTTATAGACACTGAGAACTATGTAACTGAATTCTCTTTCCGCTTCAGTTTCTGGGCAACTCAGATCCAGAATTTCAAGCCAACTAATTTGACTCTTTGAGTCCTATGGGGTGTGTGTGTGTGTGTGTGTGTGTGTGTGTGTGTGTGTGTGTGTGTTTCCACCTCTAATCTTTGTATTTTACTTAGGTTTGAATTTTTTTGAATCTAATTTTTCTCAATTCTTTTTTACTATTTTATATAATTCTGATGTACCACCTGAAATAATTTTTTTTTTTTATAAGGTAGAGCATTCTTACACATTCCTGAATATGGATAAATTCGGTTGGTTAATTAAGTGGGCCTGGAGGAGAGGGGCCTAGACGGAGGTTCTGAATCCTGCGACCTGCTGCGTGCTGGGTGGACATGCGCCTGCCCTCAGGGAACTGTCCTCTGCACGCTGGATTCCCCCTGGGGCTCCGTCTTTGGTGCAGAGGCACCCGCACGCCCGCCTAGGAAGAAGCATGGGGTAGGAAAAGGAAGGCCCCCACTTTGTCTGCAGGATGAACTGGTGGGCGGTTGTGATCAACTCATGAAGTATTTATGAAAGCGTTTTTGAGAAGTTTAAAATGTTCCATATTTGTTCTGCACTCGCTTAGCATTTATGAGAAACGCTAGGCCAAGGATACAAAGACGGTAAGCTCATTCCTTCATTCTTTCAGTGGATATCTATTGAGCAACTACTGTGTGCCTGCCCCCGATCCAGGTGCTGGGGATGCAACAATGATCAAAACAAAGCGTCTCCTCTCATAGAGCAAGGCATCCCGTCATCTGCGAGGCACTCGTAACCTCATGGGATTCTGCGTCTCTTAGGGGCGAGGAAGGACTTCTTAAAGAAAACTCCAAAAAGTGTAAAACATAATGCAAAAATTGATCGATTTCCATTC
>NW_011922047.1:0-1155 GCF_000151845.1 Pteropus vampyrus
GGTAGAATCCAGAAATGCATCGTGAACAGAGGGCGACAAAAATAATAATGTGAATTAGTCCCGTAATACACAGGAGCTATAGCCAAAGGTGCGTGCTGTTTAGTTCGTTTTTGCCTTATTTCATGTTCATAATTAGCTGTGCTCTGGACCTGTTTAGTGCTTTTCGGTTATTTTATTTATTTTTTGACTCAGAGCTAAGTTCGGTGGATGGAGAGGGTCTTATTTGAGAGACTCACGAAAACCGTAGCCACCTGCTCACGGCACTGCTGCCTTACCTCTGATCCGCTGGGGCACGTGACCGCCTGCCTGGGAATTTAAGAAGTCCTGGGGAACGGGGTGGCCACAGGGGACCTGGCGAGGCCGAGACATGCTTTCGGGGATCCAGAAGGCCGCATGACTGGGGAGGTGTGTGTTTACATTGGGCAAGGGGCGGGAAGCACGCACACTTAGCTAGCTGACCTTGGACCCGTGTCTCGACAAGGCACCGACAAAATTTTTTGGCTCATCGTTGGCACGAGCCAGTCTTAACACTAAAAACAAGTTTAAGAAAAAAAAAAAAAAAGCAAGCAGCTAAGTAGCAACAAAGTAGCAACAAACTACAGAGATAGTTATTATTAAAAAACAAAAAAACAAAAACCAAAAAATCCCTGATAGATAAATAAGAATATCCAGGGATCCTGGCAGCATGACAGATACTCGTATAACATGAGATGGATTCCTTTTCTCTGTTAATTATACAGGTTCATTTAGATATTCAAGCCTCGCTCGTAACCCAGAACCCATCTAATCGTATGTCGTGGGCGTCTCTTCCAACCGGCCATCCCGACCTTCTGCGAAACCATAGAACCTGAATCTGCGACATCCGTTCGCAGCGAAATGGGTTTGGTCGCTTACGGCCTCCTGATCCTGGGCAAGTTCCCCGCCGCACGAAGCTTCCGTCGTGTGCTTTTCGTTCTGCAGATCGGGACTGAGGCCAGGGTGACCGAGGACGGTTCCGAGGATCCCGTGGGATGACACGCGTAAGGCAGTGGGCCCTGCGCTGGGAAGATCTCCAGACGCGGCAGATCGTGCATCGACCTTACAGGTGACACCCGTCGGCCGCATTGCCTTTCTCTTAAAAAGGACCCTGCGAACGGGGGACCCTGGACCCCGTTC
>NW_011922048.1:0-2079 GCF_000151845.1 Pteropus vampyrus
TAATTTGTTATTCCAAGTAGGTCATTTCATCGCTTCATCGTGTTTTCATATTTGTGAAATAGAAAAATTAGCAACACCTATCCCATAAATATCACGTCACGGATTTTTTTTTTTTTTTTTTTTTTTTTAGGACTAGAAATAAGACAATACAACTAAAATGAAAACGATCTGAAATTAATTGGAAAAAAAATTTAACTGTTTTAAAAGTACTACATTTTAAAATCCCAGGATAAAAAATAAACAATTTTTATAATTTCCTGAGGAATCCTAGTTTCATCATTTAATTTTTAATGAGATCCTATTTTTTATTAAATCTTTTACATGGAGTCATATCTTTACTCCTATTGATGTAGTAAAAACTTGTATATCAAGGATAAATAATGAACTCTTCCTACTCGGCCATTTAACAAAGACTATTTGACATAAATATAACTGATGTTCAGTATATCTGTACACTCTCAAGTATGGCAATAAATCAATTAGGAATGTAAGACTGATTCTTTTCAATAATCGTATGGATTTATTAAATCGATTACTTTGTTACTTTGTGTTTTGAGATTACCCTAGATTAGTTTTTCTAGTGTTTTGTCAAGTTTCTTGGATTTATTTTTACGGCTTCCCAGTTCCTTCAGGGTTAACTGTGCGTTTTCTTTATATGTGGAAACTGACATTCATTTTCATATCTCTCAATTTTAGCTTTTCTTGTCAAGTTCCCCAAGTACACACTGTTTATATTTTATGTTTCCACATCCTGAAGATGGACTGTTTTTACGATTTCAAATAATTTACAGTTTGGATTTTGTGTCAAGTCTCATCCTTCTTTGTATCTTTCCGGTTCTTGTTCTTGTATATGTTCATAGTATTGGGCCTTTTTCCTTTCTTAGGTAAGATCTCTTCATATTCAAGAAATCACTTATAGAGTACAAACTGCTTTATATATATATATATATATATATATATATATATTTTTTATTTTTTGTGATTACTCAGAAAATTATACCTTTGGAGCAACAAATTGGATACATGCATATCTGAGTAATTGTCCTTGTAGCGGCAGTTCATTAGTTATTTTAAATTATCTTAAAGATTTACAAGAGGAATTATAGAAGAAATATTTATTTTTATATGACGTAAAAAGATGAAAGTTAATAATATATTCAGTTTGTTATGTAACATGATAGCATTTTTCCTGGTAGAAGTTCTCCTTTATTCATATGTAACTGCCTTGAAATTTGTACCTTCAGGACAAAGAAAGGTCACTAGTCCCCCTAACTCCTGGTTCTTTGTCAAAAATGGACACAGTTAATGAGGTTTGTTTGGTACAGAACAAATTCTCAGACACAGATAGAGATCCTTTCAATGGAAACAAATCTGTTTGGCTTTACCAGGTTACTTAGCGATTAATAATAGCCTGGAGATGCAGGTGAAGAAGGTCACCGCCCTAGCTTGCCAACACAATCTAAACGTGCAGCTAGCCCAGCAACGTGGCCGCAGAAGCCCCCAACACACTATGCATAAAGCAAAACAGGCTATTTTCTGACTCCTTTTTTCATATTAATAAGCAATTTTCAAGAGAAGGGTGGCAAAATGAGGGCCATGCCACTCCAAGTAATTCATTTATTTTGCAATTTAATCTTATGTTGAAAAAAATTGCCCTTCTGCAGGAGCATAGCATGGTGATTTTTAAACGTCAGGCCGTTTCATAAGTAACCTTGTATGAAGTATTGTATTAGGAGCCCTTAACAGAAAATTGCAGCAAAAGTATTTCGAGACATTGAAGTAGAAATGAGAATCTTTTCTTATTTTTGGAACTTTCTCCTGTTATCTTTGAGGTAAATACTCAGATGATTTACTTCGTATTTTACTTATAGAACTAGACACTAAGTTACATATGTATATTTTAAAAAGAATAAAGTACAATTTCAAAACATTATTTTAAGATGAATCGTTAGATTTGTTCTATTAAAAGATTTAGTTTTCCACATTTGATAACATAACCTATCTGCCAGGTGCTTTTTACGTAGTGTATTTTAAAACCTTATTTTATGTTTAAATTTCTTAGACACACACACACAAATG